>NC_030417.2:35202146-35354646 GCF_001660625.3 Ictalurus punctatus
CCTCCTATCTCTCTATTTTTTCACTAGTCGAAACAACAGCCTAGTCTTCCCTCCTGTCTAGACAGAAATAAGCAGTGCAGCTGTTGAAACAGAGCTTACTTGAGTTGTCCTTACAGCCCAATGTTTAAAAAAGCCGCAGTTCCCACTGCTGCAACTGCTTTGCGTATTTTTGAAACTCAAAAAGGATATATTTCCTGTGATTTATTTCTCCAGAATTTATCATTTAGCACTACTTTAACATTTGACCCTTTTCTCACGCATCAGCAAACTTTGAGTGATGTATTAAAGAGCGCTGAATCCAGCTTCGTACGGATAAGAGCAAAGAAACATCCGAGTACTCCAGACATTTCGGTTTGAACTCCTTGTTTACCATCACGCTTGTAAATCAATATTCAAGGGATGTTTTGGCTTATATGTTCATGTGTTCCTGTCACGCTCGCTCGGCTGACGGCCGACGACTAAAACATTTTGACGTTGTGCCATCACACCTGCATGCTATACCATTTCTAGGCGTTTCATGGAGGTGTACATGGCAACGCTGCTTCATAGTCTGAACATGAGACGAAAAATGTGACCTTTATTTTGGATGAGATCATAATCATATTAATAAATAGTAAAATAACGATGGCATATACAGCACTCCTAAACCAAGTTATCATTCACACTCGTATCCAAATGGAAAACAGCCTCGGCTTCGGCTTGGTCACCTGACCAGTTCATCAACTCAACGTTTCAGTCTCATATTTTATAAAGCAAACAATTGATATTTCAAATCGCACACTCAGGTCATTACTCTCTGTAACAGTCATGGTTTGCTTGGCTATTAGTTCCTTCATTTTATTAACACACTTCTTTTATCCAATTTCCTCCAAAAAATAAGGAAACGTTCAGAGAGCTTCATTTCTCAAACTCTTCCTGAGCTTCATCGAGTCCATCCTCTATGACCATCCATTCCTGTCAGCAGAGCTCCAATGCCACCCACCTTCCCTTCCTTCCTGTTTCATTCTCTCTCTCTACTCTGTTTATTTATCGTCGTGATTCGCTGAGATGCAGACCAATTTTCCTAACACCATGGTGCAGTGTTATATTCGAGAACGTACTCACTGTTTGTTGTTGTGTTGAGTTGCACACTGTGTGGGGCTTTTTCTTTTTTTTTTTTTTTAGCCAGTTCTCACTTTCATTCTTCTGTTCTCCTCTACTTTGTCTTCTTCTCTCTCCTGACAGGTTGCACCACGCAAACACAGGTGACCCTGATAATAAGCTGTCTGTCATGATTGGTGGAAATGAGGGTGGAGGACACAAACAAAAACAGACAAGAACTGTTGTCTGGGCGGCTGTGGTTCAGTTGGTAGAGCGGGTTGTCTACTAATCGTAGGGTCGGCGGTTCGATTCCCGGCCCATGTGACTCCACATACCGAAGTGTCCTTGGGCAAGACACTGAACCCCAAGTTGCTTCCAATGGCTAGATTGCTAGCTCTGCTACCATTGCTATGTGAGTGGGTGAATGAGAACCAGTGTAAAGCGCTTTGGATAAAAGCACTATATAAGTGCAGACCATTTACTTACATCACTAGGAGTTCCGCCTAAAACACCATCCATGAGCTGTACTATTCACTTAATACAGGGTGTCCAAAATGTCAGGAACCAATGAGCGCAAAACTACTTAATTTTGTATTTATTATTTACCAAAAAATAAATGGTCTACGTCTGGGGTGATCAATCTTATCCAGAAAGGACCGGTGGGTATGGCTGCAGGGTTTCATTCCAACCGAGCAGGAGGCACACCTGATTCCACCTGTTTAATCAGTTGATCTTGGCTTTCAGTAGACTCAGGTGTGATTTCTGCTTGGTCGGAATGAAAACCTGCACCCACACCGGCCTCTTCCGGATAAGATTGGACACCCCTGGTCTACATGTTCACACTTGGGCTCTACGCATTTTCTCTGCACATTCGGCATTCCTGTTCATCCCAAAGGTGTTCAGTAGGGTTGAGGTCAGGGCTCTGTGCAGGGCAAACCTTAGTAAACCATGTCTTCATGGAGCTCGCTTTGTACACAGAGCCATTGTCATGATGAAATGGGTTTAGGACTCTTCGTTCCAGTGAAGGGAAATCTTAACGTTACAGCATACAAAGACATTCAATACAAGTGTGTGCTTTCAAGTTTGTAGCTACAGTTTGCGGAACATACCACATACGGATTTGATGGTCAGGTGTTCACATACTTTTGACCATATAGTGTATGTACAAAAAAGCTAGCTGGATTTGGTATGGAGTCTGAGACTTACATCAGTATTTACTCGGGGAACGTTACATGTATTCAGAGTCAGGTTACACACCTGCTTAAGTTCATTTCCAGGGTGAAATGACCTGCCATGTAGTTTACGCCACTGAGGGTACCAGATTTGATTTCAGTAGAAGCGTTATAGATGGGAGTTTTCAATAGCATCTATACCACCACCTTTAAACATAAAGGAATATAAAAGTGCTATGTTTATGTATGAAAAGTGGGGTCAAAATTGTGCTCCACCCTACGTGTAACGCTCACATACCTTCTCACTGGTGATCGAGTCTGTAATGACATGTGGGGTCTGAATACTGACGTGTGCAATTCAGTATTAAATACTCGCTATGCATACTTATCTCGACTCTGAATAGAGCTTGTGGTACCTCATTGTTGTAGGGTAATAACATCTCGGATCGAACACTAACGTAAATAACAAAATCACCTCATGGCACCGGACAATCTCCGTAAGCACGAGCAACACTTTTAAAACCAAAAAATTGAAACCGCAGCCTGTCAGTTGGCTCCGCCTCCTTCTGATTGCTGAGTGTAACAAGTGTCCAATATTCATCAACAGTACAATATAAAAAGGCCTGAATGTCACACTACTCCCAATAAAAGTATGCAACGTGTGTTATATGAGACAGTTAATAGGATCAAATCAAAGACCTAGGCAAAATCCTGACAATATAAATGCTGGGGCAGGACCTGAAGCAATGTGTTTCAATTAAGTCTTTATTTAAAGATGACTGTGCTAAACTTTTGGTAGCAGCAACATGACAGACTGTTATGCTGCTAAAATGGCAAAACCAGTTATTACATTTGAGGCGGGCTTACGTTAAACTTTCTTCACATGGCGTTATATACGAGTTGGGTAGCTTTGTTTTGCACAGATTCCCTTTTGTCTAATATCACATTTTGTCTAAAACTCTGGAACTATCAAGAGTAAAAATGTCCAATAACAGGAAATCAGAGCACCATGATAGACCAAAATGAGATTAACAGCATGGCCATGTGGAGGATTTGTCTGTGTGTGTGTGTTACACTCAGATGAATGGGTCTCATATCATGGCCAAGCACGCTGTTTTTGTTTTGCCGAGTGGTCATAGAACAATTTCCCAGCGTGCACTTGGGGAGCAAGTGCTGCTCATTATAGAAGTATAAACAGAAGTGCCTCCCCATGCTAGCAAGCTCAGTGTGTGAAAGAGAGAGAGAGCGAGAGAGGTTACCGACACATCATCGGCCTACGGATCATTAAAATCAAACTCTGAGCAGGTGAGGACCTCTCTTCTCACAGGAGCACTTCTTTGGACTCAAATAAAAGGTTAATTTCTGGTTACTGTGATTAAGCTTAGGTGTAATGTGTGGTTATATGAGCTGGGACGCAAGTGTGTAAACTCGCACACGACAGGACCGAAAGTAAAGAGGAAAAGAGCTGGGAAACGGGGGAACATCTAAGAAGCTTTTCTGTGTGTCCTGAGCAGAACTTTGCATCATCATGGAAGGGTGTGTGTTCATTCAATAATCACACGCTCATTTGCCTGAATTATCTTCCGTTTGAAGGTGCTGAGGTGATTTTCCATCTTTCAAACTGTCCCACCTAGAACTTCAATCATGACTCTTCCCCGTGCGCACAGCATTTATAAGACTTAAAGTGTTTAAAGAGGCATGAAGACAAATGAGCGGGCCTGGCACAGAAGATCCTAATCTGGCTATGCCCATGCACTGAGGGAGGGTGTAACGTTATCAGGACACACAGCAGGCCGACTCAGCTCTGATTGTGTAAAAAATTTATCAAGCTTGAACTTTTTGGAAGAGTTAGTCAGGTCACTAGAGTTTCCAAGTGTGTGTGTGTGTGAGAGAGAGAGAGAGAGAGAAAGAAAAAGAAAATAAGAGTGTGTGAGAGAAAGGAATATGACAATTAGTGAGTAAGGCTGGCAGTGTGATCCATTCTGAAGTGATGGATCTTGTGTAAAAGAGTTTGATGGGGGAACAAAAGGCGTTTGCTGTTCAAAGGGTTCAAAGAATCCTTATAAATGTCATTATTGACACTTTGCGCTTGAGCAGAGGTTCTTAAACTTTTATAACTAAAGCCCCGCCAAACCTCCCCAATCATGTAGCACCTCCCCCACCTTATGTTGGAGGACACCAGGTATAATGATTATCTATTCTATATAAAATCTATCTATATATAACCTGTTCTATATTCACGTCATTGTCAGCTGCCGTGCGATCAACGGGATGTGCTGCTCCAGCTCTCGGCCCCTCACTGAACAGAGCAGACGCAGAGAGTGGTGAGAGTGCAGCGGGAAAGCAAGACCTCGCGCTTGCAGGACAGTACTGGAGACATTTGGAAAGTTGCTACGGTTTGCCCAAAAAGTCACCAGATTTGTCGTTAGGCGCTTTTTTTTTTTGCAAAAAAAAAGGGGTCTGAAAAGTCGCTAAGTTGGCAACACTGGTCTGCACTGAGAGCTAGATAAAAGGCAGGTTAAGCTCCGCCTCTCTTCAGCAGAAAGAAAATACAGAGGGAGAGGGAATGCGGGGTTTTTCATTTATGCACATTCTGTTTGAAAAGCAATAAAATACACCGAGAACCCAAATGATGCCCTGTCTGTGAGACCGAGATTGTTACTCTCTCCACATTACCTTAACAGCTAATTGTAACTAAAAGGAATAAAAGTAATGTTGCAGCAAATACCTCTCCGTTATACGTATCACAAGCATTTCTGCTTCCCAAAATCTGACTAAGTGAACTGTAACTTCGAAATGAAACTCATGGCACGGTGGAGAAGGTTCTCTGCTTATTCCATCTGTGTGTAAATAAAAGAGTTAACATAGAGAATACTATTAAAAAAAAAAAACAACAAAGATTAACTTGACCTTGCCTCGCCTGTTCAGCTGGATCATTGACTCATTTGTGCAAATGTTTTAAATCGGTTTCTCTTTATTCAGCGTCTCGCTGACTCTTACAGCCCAATTCACACAAATTAATACACTGAATATTTATTAACTCACAGTTATCTCTTCATTTCAGTATTACAGAAACATCATTTACATTCAAGCACAAGGAAACACACAGCCAGTCATATTCCCAAAATCAATGCCAGGAAAGCTTCCAGTACTCAGCAGCATGTTCCTTATGTCCTCTCATCAAATTAAAGCTTTTGATAAATAATAAGAAAAAAAAATAAAAAAAAAAAAAGTTATTGATCCCACACTGGGGAAATCGCCTCGTTACAGCAGCTGAATTACACAAAAAAAAAAAAAAAAAAAAAAAAGATACGAAAGAATACACATTAAATAGGAATAGAATAGAAAAAAAAATATTAAAAAATTATACATGTATACACACACACATATATATATATATATATATATATATATATATATATATATATATATATATATATATTCACATATACATATATATATATATATATATATATATATATATAGTAGTAAAAATAATAATAATGGTAATATTTACACTATGAACACCTCAATGTATGTACAGATGAATACAAATATGAATATATACAGATGAGTAACACCTCGTTTATATACAGATAAGTGATACATGGATTATTATTGCACAGTTAACAGTAGAGATTATATCTGAGCGGCCTCTGTCCAGGCCAAATGAAAGATAAATTGAGCAACATGTTCAGACACATAACACCCACGTGCACATAAACGTTTACGCAAGAGACACTTTTCATGTTTTACAGTCCTCCTGTCGCCTGTCTATTAGATTTCATTCCAAACTGCCTGTGTGGACAAACTGAAACTTTAGAGACCGACCTCCTCTAAAGTCACCTCGAACAATCTGTCACGAATACTCAAACACTGTCACGTATTCCACGTAATGAAGGTTAGGACGGAGGCAAGTGCAGATAAGAGCTTTTAATAAAGGGAGACAGGCAGACGAATCCAAAGCATAAGACAATAGCGTGTTCAAAAACAGGCAATGGGTCACGCGATGAGGCGAGGCAAGAATCGAGAACGAGAAACCAGAGACAGGATCTAAGAACAATAAACAATACGAGGAACAGGGTAAAAACGTTTGGTACGGTGATAACACTCAATACTTCGCAAAGTCATTGTGTTCAAACAGTCTGTTTATACTGTGGTTGTGAGTGAGCGTGTGTGAGATTGGATGCAGGTGTGCGTGATTAGAATAAACAAGTGCTCTGGGAATTGTAGTCCATGGCGGCCATGTTTGTAGGCCACAGTGAAGGATGGGAAATGTAGTCACTGGTTTGCTGTGATGTGACAACCAACCAAAAAGCACAAATCTCCAGTAACTGACTATCTGTAAAATATTAATTAAAAGTTTTAGTTGAGAAAAAACTTTATGCAATGGACTGGCGTCCCATCCAGGGTGTATCCCTTCCATCACTGTGGACCCCGATCAGCATACAGTTAAAGTATCAATCAAATCAATCAATTATTGAATAAAAATGAACAAACATTATCTTTTGGAGTTTTGAAATATGTCGTGAATGTCACGTGTGTATAAGTATTGCGAGTACTGTCTTAACGAATCTTGCACTCTGTAGACTGACACACAGAGATCTGTCCTGACAATGACATGTCTGTGTGTAGAAATTGTGCAAAGGCTTTATTAGTATCAGCCAAATGTAGAACAGTCGCCCAGGGACTACCCCAAACTCACAATGTGTCCAGACTAGTAAGCAAAAAGTTGCTGATACTCTACAAAGTTTGACTCTTGTGGTCGTTTTATTTATTTATTTATTTTTTGACAGATGCTGGAATGTCAGATAAACTTTGCCAAATATCACAAGTTACTAACTTTATTATAGCAATGAAACCCAGGAAGACAAGACTGAGGGGTTTGTGTGTGTGTGTGTGTGTGTGTGTGTGTGTGTGTGTGTGTGTGTGTGTGTGTGTGTGTGTGTGTGTGATACCAATGGGAACATAATGGCTGCAGATGCTTCCAGACTGGATGATACAATTAAGCAATTAACCATTCTACGCCGCTCTGTAGCAGTATAAGGATGCTGAGCAGGCCTGGTTGACCTTGTTTAAGAATCAAGACGGCAAGGGGGAAAGACCTAAGTGACTTTGAAAGAGGGTTCAGCTTGTGTTTAGCTGTCTTGTTTTTCAATAGGATCAGCAAGTACAGTAGTGACAGCTGCATTTAGAGCTATAGGAAAGATGTCAATAAATAGGGTGGAAAATCGTGGTTGAAAGAAGGACGTGATCAGACTGTCTACGATAACAATCCGTGAATCAAAAACATACAGTGACCTGGTCAGATGAGTCACCGATTATAATATTTTCAACAAGTCGGTGTGTGTACACCAGGAGTACAGTACAAGCCTGTATGATTCACCCCTGAAGTGTAAGGGTCCATCTGCTCTGTAATGCAGTGGGGGGGCAAATATTTTTCCTCACAAGACCGGGCGGTACTTGCTCTGAGAATGAACAACTATTACAAATCAATACAAAGTTCTTCTGACTGATCACCTTTATTCTATGAAAAAGTGTTTCTATCCTGGTGGGAGTGGTCTCTTCTTACATGACCCCGCCCCTGACCACAGACCACAGGGGCTCGGTGAATAGTTAGATGAGGATTTCATCTGCTGTGATCTTCATAGACGCTAGATTTCAACCTGACTGAACACCTATGGGAGATTTTGGAGCAACGTGACGAGACCCAGAGCCAGTCCAAACCACTCAGCGATGAAAATAATGAAACGCAGACCTTGAGCATAATCCGTAATGTTTAGGATTTCCTGTTAGCACACGGAGTGATATCGTAACCATCATGAGTTTTCTGACCTCTTGTCATCACGTAACAGACGTTTATGAATGATAGTGTTTGGAAATCATTTACTCTCATATCTTTTAACAGCATCGCGGTACAGTATTTTAGAATTAGCTATCGACCAATGACCAAACCCAAATCGTTTAAGAGACACCCTTTGGCGTTCTGAGCTCTGTTTTTGAAGATACGATGTCTTTTTTCTGCAGCACACAAGGGGTATATAATGATTTCTATTAGTTTCATCCCAAGGCACCTCCTCCCTTCCACCCCCCCATAGTACACTAATTATTAAAGCCTATAAGTAATAGACCATACAAGTTCTCACAAAAGGCAAAACCTCATTAAAGTACTACACAGAAAGCTCAGCTCCGCTGTTTAGAGGCTGATAATGAGACGGCACTTTGAACTTCCTCTGCTATAAACACATTACTGAAAGAGATAAGCATTAGTAATGCAGAGCAGACGAATGCCTCCTTTCACCGTCTGCAAGACTCCACACAGTACTACGATTGGTGACGGCAATCATACAGTCAGCCTATAATTCTGCAAACCGTGTGCTATTTGTGCAAAGTTCAGGCTGTAATCCTGAAATAAACACATAGCCCTGCGAGTGTGGAGGCGCAGCTTCGCCAGATCGTCAATCGCGATTACAACAAGCTGTCTCACGACAATAATTCATGAAAATGCAAGCCATTCTTAGTACATGCTTGACTGTTGAATTTCCACTGTAAATTAAAATACAACATTTTTTAAAACATACACATCACCAGATCCAGGCTGTGAGGATACCAGCGAGAATAAATAACATCCACATGGGAGCAGAGTGAAGCAGAGGATGTGAGAAATGAGAAAAGTGGAATGGAAGACTTATCAGCTTCCAGCACTGGCTGTATTAATACTAATTGATGTCTCAACTGTCATAGTGATTGTATGGAAATGACTAAAGATGGCAGGATTTGTATTTACTGGAAATGTTTAAAACGAGGAAAAGCAGATAAAACATTTTCACAGGAACTGACAGAACAGAATAGATAGGAAGAAATAAGGTCTGTGTGGAAATGGTTATAGGGAGAGAGATGGCGTGTGTGTGTGTGTGTGTGTGTGTGTGTGGTTGTGTAAGGATGGTGAAAAGAGAAGAGTAAGAACATAATCTCCAGTAAACTCAATCCCCACAAGTGAAATTGTGTGAGCTGTGAAATGAATAAAAAGCCATTCATTAAACTAAGCAACCAGGTAGTGACACTACAGAGGTGTATGCTTTCATTGGCTTTACACACACACACACACACACACACACACACAGCTAGATTTCCCTAGCCATAGCAACCGATTTCATAGTTTTTAATCGTTTCCGTTAGAGCTACTTTATTCGATCTATTCTTCAATCTATTGTTGTTCATCTATTCATATCCTCTATTTATTTTATTCTATCGAATCTCCAAACACTATCCGAGAAACCGAAGATAGCTCGAAGAAACCTAACTCGAGGAATTGAACCCCAACAAGTCTTTTCCTCCATACTTTTTTTTTCTTCTTCTTCATCAGATTTGCTCGCTTTTTTTTATCATGAAGCACATTTCTCCACAACTATATCTCTGTATAGACTCCAAAGTTACTCTTTATTTGAATAAAGTTAGTCAAAAGCAACCTACTATCCATTCATTTTCTGTATCACTTATCCTACACAGGGTCGCAGGGAGCCTGGAGCCTATCCCAGGGGACTTGGAACACATCCTGGATGGGGTTAGAACCCATCGCAGGGTACAATCGGGCACACATAAACACACTACGGACAATTTAGAGCTGTCAGTCAGCCTACAACGCAGGGCTTTGGACTGGGGGAGGAAACCGGAGTAAACAGAGGAAACCCCTGAAGCACAGAGAGAACATGCGAACTCCAGAGGTGCATGGAAATCATGGCAGACGTGCTAACCATTAAGCCATGGTGCTCCCCTCGGTAAGTATTAGACTGTCAAATATGGGCAAAAATTAGTGAAGGTAATAGCAAGAAGGCAAACGTGTGAGAGCGTGAGAAAGAAGATTGAAGACAGAGTGAAGGTGTGACAGGAGTGGCTCTATGAGAGCAAGACATAAGCTTCTTTGAGAGCAAGGGATAAGGAGAAGAAGGCTCACACGAATTTTAATATGGTGACAGACGCAGCACAACCTTATTCCAAAGAGGATGGGAGGGCAAAAATCATGTGAGAACGAGAGAGACAGAGAGAGAGATTAGACTTGATGGCCGCTTTTGCCCTTCAAACAGCTTCATGAGAAGCCACTTAGATGCTTGTCCAAAAGTCTTTGTTTGTTTCTTTATTTGTTTTACTAACACATTTTTATTTCGATAAATGTGTATTCCACATCATATTCATTCAATCATTCACTCACTCACTTTCAGTATCCTGGCAAGGTCACGGTGAGCCAATCCCTGGAACACCCTGAAAGGGACGCCAGTCCAAAGCAGGGCACCATATACAAACACATACTCATTCACACCTAAGGGCAAATTTATCTTAGTCAATCCATCTACTTGCACGATGGGTGAAGGAAACCCAGAGAACTCGGAGGAATTCCACATGGGCACAGGGAGAACCTGTGCAGAAACCCATCTTCTGCACCACCATGCTGCTTTCATTCAATCAGGCGTGTCCAAATATTTAATGTAAAGATGAATCGGTTTCCAGTGTCCAATATAATACTGATATGATATTGGCGAGAATGCACAAAATCAATCAAATACCTGCTTTTTTCCACCCGCTTAATTACTTGAAATAATTTCCAAATGCTACGTCATGTTGCTGTGAGAACGCGACCTGTTTACTGTTGGCAAATTATGTGCATAATCTGGACGTAACGATCTGAGCTTACTTAATAAATATAAGCATTTAAAAAATAAATAAAAAAAACAACGAAAACAAGTCAGCGGACCCAGCATATATCACATGCCCGTATCAGTCACTACCCGATTGGTGCGTTCCAAGCTTAAAATGTCAGTGAGCGCAAAGAAGGGTGCACAAAATTCCTATCCTAAATCAAATCGCATGTTTCCCTTTCAGAATGAGATGCTTCCAAAACCTGCTATTAATGTATTCTGTTTAACCACTGCGGTTAATCGATCGTAGTTATGGAAACCACTTTGCATCCAAGAGTTTTAATGAATCACAGAACACACCCCAGAGTCATTTGGAGGAAAGCAGGCCAATCTCCAGCTTTTCAGCTGAGAGTTCACCCTGCATCTTAACCAATCAGGAGTTCAGTCCATACCGCTTCTCCTCTAAATCCCTTACCAATTACATCCTTCACTTATCCCATCCAATTTCTAATTAGATCCAAAATAAATACCCCCAAAATGTCAGGAAAATGATCCCCATCCAATCGAATTTCACCTTACGGAGCATCGCTGTGGAGCTCTAACCAATCAGGCACTCCAAATGAAAAACGGTGCTATAAAGGTGCTCATTGATCCCACTTCCTCTTCTCTAGTCCTCCACCCTTCGATCTGCATTCATTCATTCATCTCCAGTAAGCAGGTCAGGGACATGGTGAATCCAGAGCCTATCCCAGGAACACTGGGCACAAGGAATACACCTATTTTAAGCAGCTGTTCATGAATTCAGAAATGAGACCATGTCCTGAATAAGTCTCTAATTCTTCACTCACGATGGCAGGCTGATAAATTACTCCATCAATCAGTCATTCACTTTACACGGCCCTGACTCTTAACACTGAGACATGGCATTTCATTAGCTTTTAGTTATTTATCGCAACAGAATTTTAGGAATATTATTAGAATTTTATTAGGATTATGGTCACAACCCACATGGCAGCTGTGTGGGTGCACATATTAGCTCCCTTTATTGGCGCAGATGGTGTGGTGTGGTGTCGTGTGTGCTGCGAAGGAGGATGACAAGGACAACACGAGAGTCAGCTGGTTGACTGCAAGTAAATTTAGACGCTCAGAAAAAAGGGGACTGTAAAAACTGTACCGTTCCTTGTCACTTTGCACCTCACGTATGTGAAATTTACCTAGACCGGTGCATGACGAGTACCTTTAAAGCTTTACGGTAATTACAGTCCAATTACGCAACGTACAGGAACATATAAAGGAACACATTTTCACATTTCACATTTTCTGAGAGTATATGATCCGTATCTATATATTCCTTCTCACGTTTTCTGACGTCCTAGCCTAGACATAGAAAATATGTTCTTTGTTAATCGCCATAATTGCAATATCACAATCGTGCGATATCACAAGAAGCCTCCAATAAGCCCAATAGCTCGAATGTTCCTTTTACTTGATCACGTATGTAAACTTTTCTAGCGTCTGAACTAAAAGCACGCGGACGGCAGCTGTTTTTCGTCTGGAAATTCTCAGTGGCGCTCCTAATCACTATATACTTGTCGGGTAGCTAGGTCAGACATACGTTAATAGATTTTCACGGACATGAACTCAAACCGTTCTCCGTTCACCGTGCCAGAAAGCCAGGACGCAGCATCAGCACACCTTTCAAATCGAGACAGGACAAGATCGCCAGACAAAACATTACAAATGTGAGACGGTTGAGATTGGACGGGGCTTCCGGTAGGTCAGTTAATATCAGAGAGTTCGAAACAGCAATTGTGAATCTTTCCAGAGCCGTGGATCGATGGACTCAAATGCCATTTTTATCGAGGAAAAAAAGAATACTGCTCATATGTATTTATGAGAGATAAGTCATGGCAGCATACTAGGGAAAATGTATACAGGTTGGCAGGTCTGCATATTGCAATTGCATATGACATACAGTGGTGGGCAGTGGTGGCTTGACGGTTAAGGCTCTGGGTTACTGGTTGGAAGGTCAGGGGTTCAAACCCCAGCACTTCCAGGCTCTGGGTTACTGATTGGAAGGTTGGAGGTTCAAACCCCGGTGCAGCCGAGCTGCCATTGTTGGGCCCTTGAGCAAGGCGCTTAACCCTCTCTGCTCCAGGTGCGCTGTATCATGGCTGACCCTCTGCTCTGACCTCAACTTCCTAGTATGCTGGGGTATGCAAAGCAAAGAAATTTCACTCTGCTATAATGTATAGGTGACTAATAAAGACTCATTATACAACAGTTGTACTTTGTAACGATATAACAGCAGTATGATTATTAAATTTAGGTTAGTTAGGCTTTTCTCTTGTTTGTTCGTACTTTTCTGGAAGCTTAATCAGAATCAGGTGTAAGAAACACTCGCACTATATTTAGCATGACAAGTAAAAAAGACAAATGTCATTCTCTTCCTGCTTCTTTCACATTCCCCGAAGACTGAGATTATACCATTATGATTTAACTAACCACGCACAAAACTTCACCTCTCTCTCTCACACACACACACACACAAAGAAAATAGACTTAATGTTATGTAGTGTGAGTGCTGGACACAGACTGTGAGCTTTTCTTTTGTTTCCACACTACAAGTTGTTCCTGCTCTCCAATCATTTATTCTAATTACAGAACAAATAAAGCCAGAGTGATCAAGCGCTCCCTGAGTGACTAACAGCCTGACCAACAAATTTGTAAGAAGCATTCACACAAATCAATTTTTATGAAGCACTACAAAGGTTAGGGATTGGGGCATTGCACAGCTTTCCTAATTTATTCATGTGGAAATTGAACGAAATCCAACCTCACCGCCCTCGCTCGTATGAATCCGTACGAATTTTTCATGAGCGCAGGTTCTCCTGACATTTACTTCTTAATAAAACACAACTTTCAGAGGCACTCTCAGCCAGTGATCTTGGAGGGGCAGTCTCTGAATGTTTAAAAGGTTTCACATACTACTACGGGTAAAACAGAAGTGATAAAACCTTTTAATGCTGTCGACACAGGAAGAACGCGTTAGCGTGTGTGTGTGTGGTTGTGTGTCCGCTCGATTACTGCTGGGTCTTCAAGGATGCATTACACTATTTACATATGTTATTCGTACACGATATCAGATACAAACGTGCGTTCGCACACACACACACACGCACACACACACACACAGAACACCGGTGTTACTTGTTAAATTTAAGAGTGTCTGACATGAAGGCACCTGTTCTGTTCGTTTTACTCCTGCACTTCCAGGCTTTAATCAGAGTCTGCTGAATGTATTATTTAAGACCATTAGCAGCCTGCGAGTTCAGACCTCTGGCCGCCAGGCACACACACACTCGACACACTCCGGCACACTCAAACACTGACGCCGACAGGATTGTACACAACCTCTCAACTGCCTGCCTTTTCGACATAATCACAACATGGAGGGAAAAATGAAAGGCAGGTTTAAAAAAAGCAAGCAATTTAAACCAAATGTAATGCAGGAGTCATGAAAAAAAGAAAGAGAAAACGCGAATGAAGAGGAGTGAAGGAGTGAAGGTGTGCCCTGGGTCGAATTTTTTCCGTACGTCCTTTTCCGAAGTCTACATCTGCAGATGGGACAAAAACGAGGGAAAGCTAGAAACAGAGAAGGACGGAGAATGAGAAAGCTGAAGTTCTTAGCTGATTCTCTTGCCTGAGTGGATGCGAGTGAGTAATAACCTTTCACTGAGGACCAGAGCTGCATAATATATTATTAATCAGCATCATATTATACACAGTTAATAGAGAGAGCTGAAGGTTCAAAGTTCAGTCCTATGGAAACAATTAAATAATTGAACAAATAAGACTCAAAAGCAGCATGATAGTAATTGATGATAAAGTTATTCTGGCTCATGAGTTTAACACATATTTTATATGTTCAGTAGATGAATTAACAATATAATTAATATATAAAGTGGAGGATGAACTATCGAATTTATTTTGTATCGAGGAGATTGAAGAAATTAAAATAATTCAAATTATAAAGATATCACCAAATTCAACAGCAAAGGACGTTTACAATTTAGATATGAATTTTATTTTTAAAAATACAGCTCTTTGATAGCTTCATTAACTCCTTTGACAAATCAGAGAATGTCTTTTCCCAAAAACTTTCAACTTTCAGCAGGCTGCGACTGTGGCCACCCGATCCCTCTGACTCTCGGCGGGGGAAGGCGGGCCGCCACACGCACCTTAAGCGTCTCCCTCGCACTAGCGCTGGCTCCACTCGTGGATTCCCGGGCGAACTCAACACAATGGGGAAGGAACTGGCTGAACGCCACTGTTTTGCCTTGCGAAACCTGTTAGTGACAGCATTAAGCGCTCCGCCGAACAGGCCAGAAGGTTCAACAAGGGCATCCAGCAGGGAGACCTTATCTTTGTTTTTATATCACGCGACGCGCTTAATTACCCATCACCTGATCACAGCTGGCCTATAAATAGGCATGTTACACAAGCTTCAGATGCCGGTCAAGCGTGAAGGCGATTCCCACAGCGTGAAGCTCGTGCAACGTTGAGTTCCCTTTGAAAGGGAACTTGAGATGTTGTATAATCGGTCTCTAAAAATAATGGATAAAAAGCCAAATCGGTGGTATCGCGGTCAATTTTTTATTTTTATTTTTAAATGGAATATGCTCAGTTTTACAAGTTTTTTTTTACATTTGTATATAAGGCACCATCTATTCTATGTAAATTGCTAAAGAGACAGGATGATGCACGTAGAATCACTAGGACTACAGCAGGTGGAAATTGTAGGCAAAGAGCCTTTTCTGTAAAGAACAGTATGGGATATAAAGTCTTTTACATTGATGGTAAAGCACTGGTTTAAAAGAAAGCCAGAGCTATATACATATTTAAATTGAATAAATGTTTGTTTTAATTAGTCATTCATGTTGCCATGGTTGGAAGTATCCTTAAAATAGGTACAGGATATTTAGGTATGTATTTGTATTTATGTATAAATGATATGCCACATTAGCTAAAAGCTTTATTTTATTTATTTATTTATTTATTTATTTATTTATTTTTTCTAGAAAAGCCTTTCTAGGGACTCAGGATGCAAATTAGCTTTTGCTATACTCTCCATGTGCACTACGTATTTTCAAGTTTTTGACTGGAATCATGTTTTTATTTTTATTTTATGCTGTATGTATTCAAATAACCTCATAAATAAAACAACATCAATTCAATCACTACAACTGATATCGTAAAGATTTACAATACGAGTCCTCTAATCGAAATCAATCCCTAAATATTTTACCGCATGCAGGGATCGACTAATCTCTCCTGAGTTCCTATGTGCACCTGACCACACCGTAACTACGTTACAGAAATGAAGGATTTTAGAATTTGAGGAAGAACATAGCCAAGGTAAAGGCTAAGAGTGAATCGTGGTCTTCTTTAGCTCATGATGTAACTGGCTGAATGAATGATGACATTTCCTGATGGCTTCATTTTATGACCCCTATTTTAGTGATTGTAAAATACTGTTCATAAAACCAGACATCAGCAGGAGCAGGTCAGACAGAACATAAATTATTTTATTTTTTTTATTTTTTTTTTTACTAATTTCATATGGCATGTCTCAAGAAGATCTTCGTGTTCTATCAAAGATGAAAGATGGTCTCAGACTTAACGATGATGGACACTATGAGATGCCATTATGGGTTAATCGATTACATTATACAAATGTTTTTAATGTTTGTTTTTATTCGACTACTCTAAATGTGATGGTATTTTTATGTAACGTGTGCTTATGTTTTGTGTCGTGTTCAGTAATTTGAGTACTGGCAGTTGGGATGATGGTATTCATCAACACTTGTGATTGTTAGTACAGCAGTTGAAGTGGAGCCAGACAAGTCACGCATGTCTATACATTGTTAACTGCTAAAGAGACTTTTTAAGTATTGTTTAATGTTAATGTGCCTTTCAAAAATAAGCTGGTATCATGTATATGCTGATTGTGACTTCATTATTGGTATGGATGAGTTTGTATATTAAGAAGTTAAGAGTGAATGCATATTTTTCAAGTTTAATTTGTTCAAGGGTGTTGATTGTTACATAAGTGCCTTTAAGAAGTATATTGCCTTAACTGTGATTATTTAATGTTAATTAATGCTTAAAGTATAACTTGTGGAATTTTTAACTTTATTATATAGCACCTTTAAAGCAGCTTCTCAAGGCACTTTACACAATAAGAAAATACCAAGAAAATCCTTTAAAGAAAAAATACACAGATAAAAACATAAATCGCACAAAAACATAAAACAGACTTTAATACAAAATGGTCAAAGCCATTAAGATTTTAAAATGCACAAATTCTGTGCATCTCTAATATGAGCAGGAAGTGCATTCCAGAGTCCAGGAGCATAAGACGAGAAAGCCCTGTCCCCTACAGATCGCAGCCGTGTCTGTGGGATGGCCAGTAAGCCAGCTCGAGAAGAGCACAAATGACGCTGGGTAGTGTATAAAGTTGAAAGCGCAGACAGATACTGAGGGGCCAGACCATGTAGTACCTTTATATGTGAGCATAAAGATTTTAAAATCAAGCCGAAACCTGACCGGGAGCCAGTGCAAGGACTTCAGTATTGGAGGATTGTGTTCATTTCTCCTGACACCAGGCAGGATCCTAGCAGCAGAATTTAGCTCACATTGCAATTTATTTAGTGTGGCTTTAGGAACCCCAACAAGAAGTGCATTGGAGTAATCAATACGAGAAAAAACAAAAGTGTTGATAAGCCTTTCAGTCACAGGAGAAGGTAGCATAGGGTGAAGTCTAGCGATATCTCTGAGATGAAGAAAGGAATTCTTGCCAATAGATTGTACGTGTGGGTCAAAAGACAAACTCGAATCAAAATTGGCCTAAAATTGATCCCTGAGGGACACCAGTAGGAACAGAGCCAATCTCAGACATGAAACCACTCATAAAAACAAACTGGCGGCGGTCAGAGCGATAAGATCTAAACCAGGCTATAACGGTCTCAGAAACAACAAAGACAGTTTCAAGTGGGTCGAGTAAGAGGTTGTGATTGACGGTGTCAAAAGCAGCGCTAAGATCAAGAAGGATACGGATGGAAAGAGAACCGGAATCTGATGCTATTAACAGATCATTGGTGACCTTGACCAAAGCTGTCTCTGTACTATGAAGTTTACGAAAACTAGACTGAAGGGGCTCGAGAAGATTATTAACAGTAAGGTGACTGTGAAGTTGCAAAGCCACAACATGCCAAAAAGTGAAGGGTTTGTTAATTATTTAAATTTATGCGTTATTATTTAAATTTATGTTAATCAACGTTATGGGGTTTTTTTTTTGGAACTGGGGTTACAGCAGCAGTTTTCAATGCTGCTAGCACAACACCAGTGCGCAGAGAGTCGTTAATAATGTTGAGAACAATCGGGCACAAAGAGTTAAAACAAGATTTAAATAAGCTTGTAGGATGGGGATCAAGCGTGCAAGTGGTGGCTTTCATACGTGAAACCTCCCTAGTAAAGCAACTCTGAGTCAATTTGAGAAAAATTTGTGAAAGATGTGCCAGAGAAATTAGGCAAGCAGACTGTTAAAGAGGAAACAGGTGTAGCATGAATTAGGTTATAAACATTGTCAGTTTTAGAACTGAAAATAAATGAAGAATCTTATCACAACTGATTTGAAACAGGCAAAGACGTGCCAACATCAACTTTGAGGAGTTTGTTTATAGTACGGAAGAGAGGCCTGGGATTGCTTTGATTATTCTCAATAATCTGAGAAAAATAGGCAGACTCAATTGCAGCTCTATATTCCCCCAAGCTTGAATAAAATACATTCAAGCCAGAGTCACGCCACATTTTACGACAAGCTGCCTTTATAGCGCGCGGGTCGGTGTAACCCAGCCAAGGTTATACAATTATAGAATTATTCTGGAAGTTATTTAATTTGATATGTAGGGCAATTATTATGATTACTTTATTATTATTCGTTCTTATTGTATTTTGGTTTCGTTATTATGGTCTTGATGCTGTTGATTGACATTTGAGCCAATAGGAAGGCTAGGGGGAGCGGAAGTCCCGCTTTCGTGTAATATTTCTTTCGGCAGAAGCCTGTTTTTTTTTCTTTCTCATTTGAGCCACGTAGCTGTCGCAACGTTGCAGGACTGTCTGTAGTATTTCTTATACATCAAACTGAAACTTTGCATTGAAGCTTCCCAGTATATACTGCTACATAATCTTTTTATTTTGTGTAGCAAGAACGGATTTTGGTGAGTTATCTATTTTGAGTTGTTGTTGTTTTTTTTTTTAACTTGTTATGTAGTAAGTTCAGCTAGCTAGCGTAGTTTCTCCATAGCATTGCCGTTGCAGATAATCGATATGTTTACCTGTCCTAGAAATATTGATAGCACAAAAATGACTTTTGTATTGTATGTACCTTAATTCATATTTCATGAGAGACATGTTTTGTAAAGGAAGTCACAATTCAGTCAGAATAGCTAGCTACCTCTTGACATTTTAGTTAATTGAATCTTGGAATGGTGGCGCTCATGTGCTAAGAAAGAACACAAAGAGATATGCGCCATTTTATTTTTCTACTTTATTGTGAAGGATGTTTGCAACACATTATACTAAGAATTGTATTGTATGCAATTAATACCCATTGCAGTTCTTTATACTTCGTGGTTATTTCTCAGATTATGGGTAAATGTATTTTAACATTGAGAAATGTAGTCTTATAACATGATTAGGCTTAATGATTAATAATATTTTTTTTGTGAATAATCCTTTGCTGATGATGTTTTTTAGTTCTTTAAGAAGAACAGTGTAATGACCAGTATAGGGTTGAGATTAATAGAATGGAAGCAATGTCCTGTTTCTTTTAATAAGTGAACAGGCCAGGTTTTTTGTGTGGATGAACAGTCTACTGCAGAGGATTGACACCAGACAGAAGAGACACCAGCAGAGCTCCTGAAACCCCTGTTCCTTGAATCACTTGATCAAGATTTCCCCAATCAGGGAATGGCGAGCCACCCAAACTCCCTCAGGATACCCGCCTATGCGGCAGGACTGACACAACTTGTGGGTAGGATTTGAAACAGAAAGAACCCTTTTGTAAGAAACCCAGAAAACTGTAAATCCATTTAATTCATTTCCATTTTATTGTGACTCTATTTTATTTTAATCAATAGTTCATAAGTAAAGCCGGCTACTTAACTGTACTTACCTTGTCCACTGGTCTCAATCTATTTAGTTAGATATCAATACACCTCCCTCCGAATCTAGTACTGGTCCTATAATATATAGGTATGTGGTTAACTGGTATCATGCCTGTTACATTGTCATTATACCAAGGAGCAGAACGAGCAACAGTGACATCGCGTGACTTCAAGGGGACAAAGGAGTCCAGATTAGCGGCGAGAACATTATTCAACTGTAAAATCTTATCTTCATGAGGAGCTGATGAGAATCCACGAAGAAGAGAGGAAACGACAGAGTCTGCAAAATCTGTTGGATTAATTGATTTCCATTTACGAAAATGAACAGTGCGTGAAGATGATGTACAAAGAAGAGGCCGTTCCAGATTTAAAAAAAAAGATTACCAAATGCTCAGAAAGACCAATATCAATATCAGAAGTCAGCTGAGACACAAATGAATCATTTGCAATCACAAGGTCTAGAGTATGACCTTTGCAGTGGGTTGGGCCACTAATAAACTGTGTAAGATTAAAACAATCCAGTAAAAATAAAACATCCTTTGTCATCACACAGTCATTTTGGTCAATGTGTATATTAAAATCCCCCAAAATAAGGAGTCTCTTGAATTTAAAACACAACATTGACAGCAGGTCATAGTACGTCGAAACAAGGGATCAAAGCCATAGGACCCGTAAACTGACTGAAAAAGCCGAAAACTGCATGATGAGAAATTGAAACGATATGAACATCGATTCAGAGCAAGTTATGAGACGTATAAGTCTCTTATTAAAGAAGGTCAAGGATTGTTGGCTGAATTCTCCTCTAATGAGTCGCTGCAAGACGTTATAACAAGACTGACAAAGGCCTCTGCAGATTTCGGCACTGTGTATGAAGACATGCGTCGAATTGGCATTTCTGACCATGACACACGTAGTAAAGTAGACATATGGAGCTGGCGAAGAGTCGTCTTGAAGGGAATAACGAAGGTGAGATTTACCATGCATGGAGTGGGATAGACACCATGTCATCAGACAAGTCCAGTCTGAACACGAGTATCTCCAAGACTTCTGCACGATCTCAAAGTAAGTCAAGAGCTTCATCTAAGCATTTAATTCTGTCTGCTGCTAAAAGACAAGAAGCTGCTGCTGAGTTTGCTGCTAATGAAGCCACTTTGGAAGTTTTATTGGAACAGGATCAGCAGTTGGTGGAGCTTCAGAAACTTGAAGCTGAGGACAAGAGGCGGATAGCTGAGCAAGAAGCTGAGGTCTTGAAACGCCATGAAGAAGCGGCTAGGATGAGAGCTAAGCATGAGATGCAGGAAAATGCAGCTAGATGCAAGTTATTAGAAGATAAGTGCCATGAACGCAAACATTTGGAGCCACTTAAGACATTGAATGCTTCTAAAGCACATATACAGATATATGAGCAAAGTGGCACTGAAGAAGAAGACCAAGAAGACATGAGGGATTTGTTTCACGACTGTCAGTTTAAAAAGTGGAGAAAAAGTATCGTCAACATCATCAAAATTTGTCAGTTCAGAATATTACTCCACAGCAAATTGCGACACATTCACAAGAAGACAGTAATGCCACTTTAGCAGAAGGCTTTAGCAGAATATATTAGTGCAAATCGACTTCCTGTACCAGAGCCAGCAGTTTTCAGAGGAGATCCACTTAGATTCAATGTTTGTAAGACTTCTTTTCAAATGTTGATAGACAGGAAACCCACACCTGGAGAAGAGAAATTTTATCTATCTATGGAGATATGTAGGTGGTTCTGTTAAGAAGGCTCTTGAAGGTTACTTTCTTCGTGGTACAGAATCTACTCATTGTGCAGCTTGGAAAATATTAGAGGGAAGATATGGAAACCCATTTCACATCGCTAAGTCCTTTAGAGATAAACTTCATGCATGGCCAAAGATAGGTTCCAAAAGGATAGTCTAGAACTGCGCGAGTTTGTGGATTTCCTTCAAAGCTGTGAGGCTGCCGTTCCTCAAATTAAATTGCAACGAAAACCAAAAAATTCATGAAGGAAGCCAAGATCGTGTGCAATCCTGTAACATCGCTTTATCCTTTGAAACCAAGTGATAATAAAAGAACAAAGATGCTAAAGAATCGACGCCCCGTAGCAAAGGTGTTTCCAACCAGTGCTGGTGAAAACAACTCTGCCACAGTGAGTTTCACGGAGTCTTCTCTGAAACACAAAGTCACGGGCTTCATGAGCATCGTAAGTTTATGAAGAAGGCAGTTGCTGAGCGACATAAGTTTGTCCACAAGAGGATGTTGTGTTTTGGTTGTCTGAAGTCCGGATATCGTTCAAGGTCTTGTAAGAACAGAAGTGTCTGTGACATAGATGAAAGAAAACATCCTACCTGTCTTCATGAAGACCATTCAAAAGGAGTAGGAAAGCAAAGGATGATTAAAAGCTCAAAGGAAAGGAGCACAGCGCCTTTACAAAATAGACGCACTAATAGACGTACCGGCTGAGGCAACCTCCAATAGATACCAGTAATACTCGTACTTCCTTAATTATACCAGTATGGGTGTCTACAACATGTGAACTAGAACGAGAAGTTCTTGTATATGCTCTCCTCGACACTCAAAGTGATACAACCTTCTTGAGGAGACAGCAAATGCACTCAATACAAGGAAGGAAGCTTTCTACAATGGCTTCAAAGATAACATCTTTGTATTGTATCTTGTATTAAGTTGGCTTAACTGGTTTGCAGGTTAGAGGATTGTATTCACAAAGTAGAATTCCTGTGCCAACAACCTACTTAAGAGAGTCTGTACCTGCAAGTAAAGATCATATTCCAACACAAGAGACAGCAAGAGTATGGACTCATCTTGAACATACCACAGACAAGCTTGTTCCTTGACAGAGTTGTGATGTTGGTTTATTAATTGGTTAAAACTGTCGACAGGCTCTTCTTCCACGAGCAGTGGTGGCCAGTGAAGGAAATCAGCCCTTTGCACAGTGAACTGATCTGGGCTGGAGTGGAATCGGTTATGGTCGGTCGTCAGCCATTAGCAAGCGTCGACTATGGAGATGCATATGGAATAAGTCACCAGGTCATTGTTCGACAAGTGATGCCAGGTCTACAAGCTTCCGTCAACCTTAAAGGTGAATCGCATGATGTCTGCCGAACCAGATCAAAGAAGTTGTTTCTCCAATGGGCCAATGGACATTATTAAGGTGTTTGAATCTGACTTTAGTGAGAGAGCATCAGAGGATTGTTGCATGTCTCGAGAAGATCTTCATTTTCTATCAAAGATGAAAGATGGTCGCAGACTTAATGATGATGGACATTATGAGATGCCATTATGGGTTGCGATATTAATCGATTACATTATACAAATGTGTTTAATGTTTGTTATTATTAGACTACTCTAAATGTAATTGTATTTTTATGTGTTCATTAATTTGAGTACTGGCAGTTGGGATGATGGTATCGTTTGTCATTTCTTAATTTGTTTGTTTACAGTTCTTTCGTCTGGTGTTTGAGTCTGACATCTTCGTATCCGTCATCCATGTTAATGGTGAATTAGGACTTGACGTTGTGGATAAACCATCAGTCAGTGAAATCAAGAACTCTTATTTGTGAGTTCCTGGAGGGAGCGGCAGTCCATGCAACACATCTGTAGCATATGTGTGATTCCCATGGACAAAAGAACAGAAGAAAAGGACAGAAAAGCTGTTTATATGTTAAACCCATTCATAAGAAAGGCCTAGGGGCAGCCATCCTGGCACATTAAATAATAAATGTTTATTCAACAGATTTTTGCAAAGGATTTTCATGAATTGTTCAAATATATGAACATTCAAATTCTGTATAATTTTCTTTTCAGTTATTTCTGAGGAAAGTATGCATGGTTATGTATTCGTAATGAACATGTATTAGAGGCAGGACGCAAGTGTGTTAAATTAGTGTGTTGGGAAATCCATAATGAATGAATCATTATCAGAGTTCACAGCAGGGGTCAGGATGTGTGCAGACAGCATTAGACTAGGGTAAAAAAATATATACTTTTTTTAAAAAATGGCAAAACAAGTGGGTGTCTAAAACAGGAAGTACAGCTAGATTCAGGAAAAACCAGAAAACAAGGCTCAGTGAAGAATATTAACAGTGACTATGTTTACATGGACAGCAGTAATCTAATTAGTGACCTTATTCTGAATAAGACAATATTGTGATTAAGGTGTTTACATGAATCGCTTTTAGAATACTCCTTTCATGTTCCTGTCTTACACGTTATAGAACATAGATCGATTAACGGCACAATTAACGGTCATTACGTCCCCGCGCCACGTCGTCCGACGTTCCCTCCAGAATTTCACGTATCGACATACAGTTGGTCTTCGTTATGGAACCGTATACAGTTTTGGGTGTTTCATTTTTAATTTTATGAAAGCTTCAAGTGCAGGTTATTATTTGTCATGCTGTACGTGCTAATAGACGACTGCTTGAAGCCGTGGGCTGCGTCCCAAACCGCGTACTTATCTACTATATAGTAGCCGAGATGCATGTATTTTGCCTACTATATAGCATGTAAGTATGAGGTTTGGGACACAGCCTCGCTCTCTTGTTCACCGTCAAACGGTTGAGCGCTGCCGTGTGTGTACGTGTCCTGTCTCACAATGCGGTGAAAACTCTCACACGACGTTAATAGCGTGATTAAGGTGTGTACGTGCCTGTAACGCACGTCGATAATGCGACTAAAACAGAAATACTCCACACGTCTTAATTCGATTTGTGTTTACTTCGATTATGGCTTTAATCGGATTAAGATCATCAATAATCACTGTTTACATGCTAGTTCCTTAATCAGAGTATCGTCTTAATCGGGTTATTATCGGATTATTGTTGTCCACGTAAACGTACTGAATGACAAGTCTTCACAAAGAAACAAAAGACACAAGAGGATATAAGTCCGTAAATGTATGATGAACTAACACAAAACAATCATGGTGACCTACAAATCCCAGAACAGCGCAAAAACCATGTATACTAATAATAATAATAATAATAATAATAATAATAAGAGCCAGAACAGTGCACATCGTTCTGGAAAATGTGCTGTGTGCTGCAGGGATTTGTGACAGCGTTATTATTATGCGTTTTGCCTTACCACAATCCTTCAAAGTAAGCAACTACCTCAATTTCCTCCTGATGCACGTAAACACCACAAAATCTTTGAGAAAATAACTGTCATTTTTGCATCTAAAGTGTATTGCTCAAGTGTTGGAAAGCTGAAAAAAAAAAACTAAGTAATTTCAGTCCAGCATATCATAATATTTAAGGAGTGAAAGCTTCACATATTCAGCAACAATAATCCCAGATCAGATACAAATACAGCTCAAATCCAGTATCTACAACTGGTGACGATTAGGTCAAAGACACATACACAACTTTTAGTCATTTGTAGGGGTGTAACGGTGAGCCGAGCGACTCAAATGAATCAAGGCAATAATCGTGAATCAATTATGATCAGTAAATTATAAATAAATAATAAATCGATTATTTTTGAAAAACGTCAGAAAACGGGTGTGGAAAAAATTATTTCCTATGTTTAAACTGATGTGTAAAAAGGTGAATAAATGACAGGCTAGTCCCAGATTCAGTCACAATCATATTGCCTGGAAACCTCCAGGTGGTAATTAGGAATTTTTCTGAAGAGCCAAACAGAGGCATTCTAGAATTCTACATTTCTAGAATTTGAACTCCAGTCAATAATGCAGAACCTTTAAAGTCGATGACGGTAGTAGCTCTAGTAGACCATTTTGGTGCACTTGAACTTCCATTTTTAAACTCCTACCCTGATCCCCCTACAGTTTTGCTCACATTTAAAACACATGGGTTCCTTTCTAGCCTGAATGCTAGCATAAGAGGAAATTATTTCTAAATTGACAGCCACCTTGACTGGCAGGTCCAGATTTGTTTTTATTTATGTTTAAACAGCCTGGCCCACCAGATAGATCAGAAATTTTTCCAAAATAAAATAAAATTCTGCGGCTCAGGCGGTAGAGCGGGTCGGCGGTTCGATGCCTGGCACACGTGCCTCCACAGATCGAAGTGCTAAGGTTAAAAGGAGCTGTAGAAGTGCATTTTGGCTCTTATAAACCCATGCTCATGCACACTGGAGGAAAGACATGCACAAGAGGAAGTACATACACAGATAAACACAACTATATATGTTTCACTTTCATTCAGAGCAAGGTGATTACTGCACGGTGAGATACTGAAAGAGGTTGTGTATGAAACTGTATTCTTGCACAGAAGGCCATCATCTTTAAAGTGCTGTTTTCAGGACTTCGCCCACACACTAGGAGACCACACACACAAAGAGAGAGAGAGAGAGAGAGAGAGAGAGAGAGAGACTACATCTCTCGATTTCAGAGGGAAATTCATTTGTTGTAGCAAATTAATTTCCCTTTCGTCTCCAAACCATTCCTTCACCCCTCTGTCTGCCTATCTCTTTCACTCACACCAAGCCCCAACCACACCCCCACCGCCTCCCCCCAATCTCTCTCTCTCCTGCAGTTCAGAAGCAGAGTGTTTTCTGCGTCAGGGTCAAGGCCTGCCATCACATAAGCAAATGAGGAGAGCAGCAGATAAGCAGGGCTGGTGAGGACTACTTTAGGGCTGACAGTGCAAACCACTCGATAAAAATATACACACGCACACGGACACACAATATTGATATCAATTTTTATTTATGGAGACATCAGCATGTGTGAAATATTATCAGTGAATAAGACATAACACATCGATAACACATTAATATTCCATTATAAACTGATTTTGAAATGCTGGTGAAATCAACATCTTTCTTCAGAACTGCAATATCAACGTTTTACGTGAATGTACACGTGTGCCTCTGGGAAATATTTTATCAAGCACCTGCACAAAGCGCACCTCGGAAGCCGATTATAACATTGATTGGCTGCACACCGCTTAATTAGATTTCATAAAAACCTCTTCTCGCGCGCTCTCTTCGTTTCTTGTGCTCTCACATGTTCTCTCTTTCTCCCACGTGTTCACTGTAGAGAGCAGCTGAAAGCCTTCCCGTGTTGGCTGTTGACCCCTGCTCGCTTTCTTCTGAGCAAATGAAGGCTTCCTTTATTGCTCAGAAATGATGCATCCTAGCAGCTCTTCAAAGAAAAACAACCATCTCTTAATATGATGCTCCCACCACCATGTTTCACTGAGTTGGGTTTCCTCCAAATGTACTTTGTGCAATGGGCAAAAATTTCAATTTTGCTCTCTTCGGACCAAAAAAATAAACATTTTCCTCATGTTTGAAATTGAGATTTCATATGACTCACCACTCAGCTTGTTGGAGTATGCCTATGGTTTCTTTTTTTTATGGTTTCGAAGGCTCCACCCATCTGAGTTGGGGCACTCTCCAGCTCCTTCAGAGTTACCCTTGGCGTCTGGATTATTCTCTGACTAATTCCCTTTTTAGCCAGTCACTGACATTTAGTCATTTATGAAGAACAGCAGTCGTGCCACATACTTCCCGTGTTCTCATAATGGATGTTCCATAGGATGTTCAAATTTTGAGATTTTTTCTTATAACCCAACCCAGACCGATGCATTTCCAAAACCTTGTCTCAGACTTGTTTTGCTAGCTCCTTGGTCTTCGTGATACTGTATGCTTAGGTATGTTCTCTAACTAACTCTGGGACCTTTCAGGAACAGGTGTATTTATACTGAAGTCCCATTATACTTTAATTGCACATGAGTGGGCTCCATTCAGCTAATTATGGGAGTTCGGATGGCAAGTGGTTGCACCAGAACCAATTGAGGAGTTCCACAGCAATGAGACACCATCCAACTGCCCCTTACACCCTTCCTGGTCGTAACACTACAAATTCTGTTAAAAGTTCAAAGCGCTACAGTCATGCATAAGTATTCACCCCTTTGAGCTTTTCCTCATTTTGTAATGTCAAAACATGGAATTCCAATAGACGTAATGTACTACATACAGTAGAGCAAGTAAAATTGCATCCTTCATCAGCTGTGCAAGCAAAATGCTTCTGAACCAGGAATGAGCCAGTGCTCCTCAGGGCAAGGTCGATTTGCCAGAGAATGAACTACCGAGATAGAGTGAAATGAGCAAGGGGCGAGCGAGGCGTATTCCAATCATCTCTCCTGCTCAGCCTCCCTAAATGTAATGTCTATTTTTTTGCCTTGCAGGAAAACCAGCATAATGGGTTTTTAGCAATGCTACAGGCGTCATTACAAGCACATGATGAATGTTCTCTTTCATGCATGTTGATTTGATGCCAAACTCATAAGAATTCTCATAAGTAAGCGTGGTTTCGTTGAATTTTTGTATGAATGAATGTGTAAGAATAGGTACGAGTGATAATCCTGCCTCACACCCTTAACCTAAAACGTTCTTAAGATTTTCATGGATGTCGGGTTGTATGAATCTTCAATCACAGTTACACATCTGACTGTGTTTTTACATCAACATCGAAAGCATGTGTGGTTTATTTAGGGCAATCCAGGAATCATTAGCAAAAGACATAGCAGAGTTCAGAGCAGAGGTAGTGCTGGCTCAAATTTAGCCTATTACCTGAAGACACTTAAAAATTCAACATAGAAATAAATACTCACATCTGCAAACCCAGTTGGAGATAGAAAAATAAGACACCAGCCGTGAGTGAGAAGAAGCAAGGTTCCAGATTTATTGGTTCCGTTCCACCACACGAGATCCACACCGATGAGAATTCTCAGAAGTGATCTGACACCCAGAGCTCAAGCTCCAGTATTTATACTGTATTTACACAGTAAGTAACCAATATATTTTAGAAAGACTATGATATCAATACCAATAGGGTTAAAAAGAGCTCATCTACATCACCATGATGTTTTAAAAAAAAGGCTTATCAAATTTACCATGATGTTTTGAAAGAGGACTTTCTGAACATTGAAACAGGTTAATCTGTATTATGAAAATGAAAAGACAAGCAGGGTCAACACAAGGAAACATCGAAGCAGAGAATAAGGCTCTGACTTAACCAACAAAGGGGCTAGGATATGACCTAGGATAGATAGGATAGAACTAACCAAACTGATCAATGTGAGACACAGAACAGGTGAACACATTAGCATAATCAACCAACGACACGAGATGGGACACGGCAGTGTAAACAAAAGCAGACAGAGGAAATGTTTGACCATGGTACTTGCAACTTTTTAAATGCTTTTTTAAAAACTTAACCCTTTAATTGTCATTAATCCATACCTTGATCCTTTAAAAGGCTTACGAGGGACTCATTGCGTGATGTACGCTTGTCTAGCTACATACGTTTTAAGAGGAAACCTTTCGTGTGTGCTTAGCAACCGCTGAGCTCTGACAAGTTTGATACAGTTCAGAGAGTTTAAACCTTGGGGACATTTATACGGCCTTAACATGTCAATAACTCACAAACCCATACACACACGCACACACACACAGAGTGGAGCCCGCCGAAAAACACACACAGGGGACGCATTCTTATTAAAACCACCGAAGCTCACACAGTGTAAATGCTCTCTCAGGCACCCTTGATCAAGCTCATGCAACGTTATTCACACATAATATCATAAGCTTATTTGTTTGTTTGTTTACAACTGTATTTTATGCATGATCATAACCTAGTGTTAGGCTTATGTCTTCCCCAATTACAACAACTATCCAAATAAGATTAAAAAAATAATCTGAGATTCATCCTTGTGAATTTTACAGGCTTGTAATGTAAAATATGACTGACAAAATAATGAGATGCAAGACGTTACTGAGGAATAGCTGTGATAAGAGAATTGTGCTGAATAAATGTTAACTCAATAGGAACCATTTTAACGTAATGTATTAACGACATAAACATCATCTCAATACAATTCCCAAGAGTAACGTTCTGCAATATATGTAGAGGTAGCAGAAATTACAGCATAGTACACAATGTGTCCAGGGACACAATACATTTTGGACAAAAGCACTTCATCAGCAGTGCAAGCAAAGCTCTTCTGAAGCTGTAGGTGCATACACAAAGACAAGGAGGAAAAAATGTTAGAAAGCTGAACTGTAATAATATTTCAGCTATAATCAATAATTCAAAATGGACCAATAACAGAAAGACTGACTGAGGACATAGAGGTTTTCTAGGCTGTAGGTACTTAATATTAATATTCAATATTAAAATTCTGTTCTTGCTGAATTTTAGCTGAGATATAGCAAACTTTTTTTGCCCGCTGCCATATCCTACTTATAAGGAATAAGTGAGCGAGACGTGTGTGTGTGTGAGTGTGAGTGAGAGCGAGATAGCGAGCAGATGTTATACTGTAGTGTAACACGGTCTGTTTACAGAGATCAGACATCACATGACTCAGCTGAGGGGAGATTGAGTCGGGGTATCCCACAGTCTCCATGGATACTGCTCTCCCATGGTAACGGGCTTGCAAAAATGACCAGCACACTCGTGTTTTATACTAAACACCCAATCATCACACTTATTCATTCTTTGGGGAAATTTACCATAGCTAGTCCACCTACATTTACATTTACGGCGTTTGGCAGACGCTCTTATCCAGAGCGACTTACATTTATCTCATTTATACAACTGAGCCATTGAGGGTTAAGGGCCCAACACACCCAAGGGCCCAACAGTGGTAGCTTGGCAGTACTGGGGCTTGAACTCCTGACCTTCTGATCAGTAACCCAGAGCCCTAACCACTGAGCCACCTGGGAGGAAAGCGTAGTACCCTGACGAAACTCTTGCATGCATAGACATAGGCAGGAGCTTGAGCTCAGGATCGTACCAGGGAGCTGTGAGGCATCAGCGCTACCCACTCAAATAGTGTGCAGCCTGAGTACATGTATATGCTTTAATAATAATGAAACATAGTGCAGGCGTGGTACATTTATAAATGTTGACATCTCATTGCTCAGCATCATTATTTGGCTGTGCATTGTAATGACCGTGAATGGGTTTGAGACTGCCTGTAGTTTCATTCAAAGTCAATCAATAACTACATTCTTAAACATTATGTTGTGTGTGTACAATACACATGTATAAGAGAAGCAGAGAAACAGCACACACACACACACCAAGACAGGCTTTACTAAGACGGATATTTACAAATTGACATATTTACATGTTTTATAAACACCCTCCCAAAAATAAATCCAAAAGCCCCATTCGGTGTTATACTAATTTCACTTGAAATGAAGCCATAAGAAAAGCCCATTTAAGGAGTATTTTGTGCCGCCGATGTCCATTTTCTTTACCGAGTCTGAGAGTACTCTTAGATTGTCATTTCTTATCAGGGAAGTAGCTGGAAAGTGAGATGTTCTTTTTTCCTTTTCTCTGTTCTAAAAAGCTTTTTATCTGTGCTGTGGTGTACAGCTCTTCAGGCTGTTGGTGTGGGGTTTCTGAACTGTCAAATAATGCTGTGAGATTTCCTCCCGTAGTACCTGTGCAGCACTCTGCTCCTTCATCTCCTGCATTATAGTAACATTCCCTGATTCACTGCAGCTCTTTGTAGAGACGCACCGATACTCGATTTCTCAGCCGTTTCTGATAACCGATTATTCAGAGCGATATCGGCCGATACCGATAACCGATACCGATAGTTCTGCCTTTTATAACTTCTTATAAATGAATAATAATTAATTCCACAATTCTGAAAGAAATGCAAATAAAAACTTTATTCTCTCCATTTCAACAAGTTGTTTCACAGTAACTGGTCTCATAAACAGAACACACACTACTCTAACATGAACACATGAACTCAATTCTGAAGATTAAAGTAAGATTATTAACTTATTGAATGTTATTCATTCATATTAACATTGTCTGAATTGTAAAAAAAACCTCCTGTTAGTCTCACATTCACTCTCCACAAACACAAGCATTTCTACTTCATCACTGATATCAAACTGTTAATATATAATATCAACTTTTTATATATTAACATTAACTGGATATGAAATACACTACTCTACAAATATATTTTTCTGTGCAATATGTACTTTTTTGTCAATTCATCTTCATTTAAATCTTTCAACGGTGTACTGGCCCTTTAATTCAGCACGAGCAGCATGGGGAAAAAAGTTCGACTCGACGCCGCTTCACTGCTGCTTACTTCCGGTGTAAAATGTTATCCGTGCAGAGATTACAGAGATTAAAAACTGCAGTTTTGACGTCATTGCACACAAGAGACATCGTCCTTACACACAGCACCAAATCCATGTGTTTTCCCACCCTCTCTTGATTGACAGGATATAATCAGCCCTGATCATCGGATGTTTTTAAACTATCGGCCGATAGCCCCTAGCCTTATAATAAAATAGCCTTTATTGGCTGATACATCGGTGCATCTCTAGTTTTTTGCTTTTAGAGATGGTTTTGCAATGTTCATCGTCTCCTTGCTTTCGGTTGTGTCCTGCTTGCTTTGGTGTAGTGTCCTGTGCTTTATCGGTGTTACTCAGTGCCTGTGGGTTCTCCTGCTGGTGTTGTACTGGGTCAGGATCATCCTCATATTCCTCTTTCGATTAATGCACTGGTGAGTCTTTCCTTTTTTAGGAACAGCTTTATTCACTCAGGAGGCAGAGTAGATGTTCTCACACCAGACCTGCTCTCCCATCGCTAGCAGCACCTCCTCCACCTGTGCTTTGTTCTCCGACACACACCTGACGCCATGATGGAGAGACAGCGTCTCCCCGCCGGCCTCAGAGGCCATGGCGTCGCGCTCACTCTCACCCGCTCTCAACTTTTACCAACCACTGATAACTCACTTATAACTTAATATATAAATTAAAGAAAAGCAAAGAAGACTGTCCGCATAAAACTCGGCAAGACACCAAACAGTTCTCTCGTGCTCTGCACGCCACACTCACTCCTCCACCGCACATGTGCAAAGTTAGAGTGTGAGAGAGAGAGAGAGAGAGAGAGAGAGAGATAGGGAGAGGTCATATTGGGCCACCAAGTGACAACCAATATAACACTCCAGAAACCTTCATTCCCCTCTGAGTTTCTTTTACTGCTGACATTGTTTAAAAGTTAAGTCCATCTCCTCCTGAGACCCATCCTTTTCCTTTTGTGTCCTCTGTAGTGTAATGTTTTTACATCTCCCCCTTTCCTCATTTCAGCTAGCCATTCAATTCTTGCTACACTTTAACGACTACATCATGGCCTTTCCAGAGATATCACCCGTGCTGGGGCTGACGGCTGACACCCTCTTCCTTTAGGCACAAAATCACAATTATCTTAAAGTCTTTCACCTTCACTAATGCAGGAGACAGAAAAAAAACGCAGAGAGGATTTTGTAAATTACTGAAGGACATTCAGACTTACATGTAGCAGATGAACAAAATGCAGAGGAAGATTCTGAACCTGTTGAGGGCTGTGGAGATGAGACAAGGAGATCGTCGGATGTGTCGACAGACACAGATCAATAGGATAGCCGTCCTTCTCTATGAGCCAGGATAACTACGTATGTCTTACTTATTTCCATGATCACCAGATATAATATTTATCCTTATTAGAAATATATACATCAACACTCCATTGTTGATAGTCATAAACTCACAAACTATATATTTTTTTTAATAATAATTTAACAAAAGGTTTTATATCGAATGTATTAAACTTGGTTTAATTTCGTTATATCCCTTCGTGTTTTTCCATAAAAGATTTACACCTGTGTTTCCTCAGGCACCTGATCACCGAGCTTCTCATTCAGTACTTTCCCCTGTAAAATATCAGTAAAGTCTTTGAGGATTTAGTAGCATTTACAAAGCAAAAAGATCTGCAGATTAAAGGAGAGTCTCTGAACACCACACGGGAGGAAATTAAGCTTCTTTGGTATATCAGTCCACATGGCCTGTCTGAGCGATCCAAGAACCAAAATGTTTGGGGCAAAAAAGCCAAACAGCCATTAATAAGCAACATAATGACAGGAGAGAGACTCAAGAGAAAATAATGTAAATGGCTTTGATGTGCCAGAAAAAAAAAACAAAGACGACAGGCATTCCTTGACTGAGTAAAGCAGGGTTGCCTTAGCCTTCGAAAACCATCAAGCTCTGCATAGTTTAGCAAATCATTCCTTTCACAATCCACTGTTCCAGGCAAGCCCTACTCTACTGGCTTGAAGGTGTTTGTCCTTGCTTCTCCAGATGGTCTGATGCTGGATTGTGAAGTGTACCAAGGGAAGAATACATTTAATGGGAAGGGAATGGACAACAGACCTACGCATGCTTGAGTCCGTTCCCACAGGTGCTGGAAAATGGCTTAAAACCGTAATGAAGCACAAAGTTCCAAAGCCGTGTCAGATAACTAGTGACAAGAAAGGAGATCATCATCAATGATGGTGGTGAGAAAGAGTCTTGAGCCGGCCATCACAAAATGGTATGGCAACAAATCAGTGCTAATGGCCTCTATCATACATGAGAATGATCCTGAAGATGCTTGCACAAGATGGCCCAACAAAGAAAAAGTACACGTCCAGGTAAGAAGACCAGCCATCGTTACGGAATGCAATGACAACAGGTGCGGTGTGGACTTGTGTGATCGAGTGCTCGGGTTTTAAATTCTCAAGCATGAGCAAAAAAATGGACAACACATGGTGGTCACTCGTTGTGACACTTTTTTGACTATTCAATTTTTAAGTTGATAAATCAGTTTCTTTAAACCAAATACACTTAAATATAACAAGTTTGAATAAAAATTTTGTTATATTTAAGTGTATTTGGCTTAAAGAAATTGATTTATTAATTTAAAATTTTTGAATTTTAAATTTTTGAACTTTTCTGGCGTTAAATGAACCGATCCGGTTTTACAGGGTTTAATGTCATGTTATAATTGAAATTGTATTGATACGTTTGATTCTTTTATAAAAAAAAATAATAATAAAACTGTCCTACATTCCATTATAAAAGACATGCTGTAAAAATAATAATAATAATAATAATAATAATAATAATAATAATAATAATAATAATAATAATAAACTTGAAAAAAATCTAAATTGAAAAATGTATTTTTCTCTAAAGAAGTGGAAAATCACAAGAACAAATCAATTAGAAGGCACTTTTTCCCCCGTGGTTCTCAGGAGGAAATTCGAACCGTTTTAAAAGCCTCTCTTTACGTGATTCACAATGTTTACTAAATCAGATGAGTAAAACTCTGGCGGAATCCTATACATTCCCAAGCATTAATAAAATATCAACAGTGAAAGCGTTCAGGTCGAAAACAAACCAATTGTGAGAACTGTGCTGTAAAATATTCGAACATAATTCCTCCACAGTCTTATAAATAAGCAACAAAAAAGCCAAGCCAATCTGCTCCTGCATGCATCCTCTGTCAACCGTTCAATTTAACTGCAAGCTTTCTGAGTCGGTTGTCAACAGCAGAAAGAGGGAGATCTGACAGTTTCTATCTTTCTCTAATCTGATCCAGGGTCTCTGAGACATCTTTTGTAACAGCCAGTCACTGACAGTTCTACCATCCTTCTAACAAGATACACATACAGACAAACATTAAAACACACACACTGTCCTGCCTTATACTTTAAAAAGCATTTCCAACCAGGGATATATACAAGAATCTACAGACTTCACAGCCAGTACGTTATCGCCTAATTGAGCGATGGTGCCGAATGCTTCTCGTTTCTTCTGCTTTGGTGTTTTATAACTGGTTCCAATACGGCCAGAGCACCGCAATAACTCTCCACCGTTTGAAGCCAGATGGAAAGTAGAAATACAGCAACCCTTTGGGTGAATATACAAAAGGATGCATTCTATTTGCTCCGATTTTCTGTCTGATGCCTTATTGTCTATTGCAATATGGAAACTCTTATCAAAGCAACAGAGTGACACAACACCTTGCCTTAATATTTTAGCACCTCTCAATGCTTTGGAGTACTGTCACGGTTTCATCAAACAATTCCACACCACACTGCGCCACACCACCAGAGGTCCTCTTCCCCTGATAACTAAACACGTATGTTTCACCTATGCTTACCTATAGGTCATAAGTTCCTTAATGACCTACTGTTTATATACCCCAATGATAGCTAACCCTTTGCGAAGTCTTGCGCTCTCTTGGACTGCATTACTGACGCCTTGTTTGGCTGAATGTGTTATATATGGGTTGTTGTTCTTGCCATTCAGACAATTTTTTTCTTTGTTCTGACCTCTCAGAACGGCTTTGTAATATTCAATGGTGTTTTTTTCCCCCTATGATTTATTCAACTGCATTTTAAGTTGATATGCACATCAGTTGAATCTATGAATAGTCTGACCAGCGACCACACAACTGTGCTGTTTACTTTGCTGGTAAAAACTTTTTACTTGGCAAATTTATTTAAAATAAGGGCAATGGTAGCTCAGTGGTTAAGATGTTGGGCTACTGAGTGGACAGTCGAGAGTTCAAGCTGCCACTGTTGGGCCCTTGAGCAAGGCCCTTAACCTTCAACAGCTCACATGTGGGTCGCTCTGCTCTGGATGAGGGTGTTTGCCAAATGACACAAATGTCATTTATTTTTGTGAGCCTTGACCACACGTTTACATTTGTCTGCATCATAATTCTCACCCACAAGCCCACAACTGATGCTGTGCCATTGATCAACGAGAAAACTCAGGAGTTTCAGCTCAGGATGATCCATTAGTATGCCCACCACTGTCCTATCTGTCCCAAACAATAATATGTGGCCATCATTACAGTCAATCACTAAACCACTTTATACAAAACAAACAGAGTATCACTGCTAATTTAATTTAGGGGTTTCATCCATAATATTTAGGATCCAATCCAAGAATATTGCCCCCCAAAAAATTACAGAATGAGATAATGAGACAAGTTCATGCTTTTTTGTTTCCACGGCTTCCTATCAAACAACAATGCAGCAATTTTCAAACTTCTGAGATTGTATATGACGAAGAACAAACTGTAGAAAGTTTCGATATTTAATTATTTGTAAAGTCAGTAAGTCTTTAGGACTTGATGGTTTTCACCATTCAACAATGTAATGTCAAGCTGTTTTTTGTGTCTTATTACCATTAGGAGGAAGGCTACGACTAAAAGGTGAGAGAATGATAGCTGCTCTAACATAAGTGATAACAGGAACGAATGTGTTTCACCAACGTTCTACAACATTGTGAAATTATAGGTACCTAAAAGCATGGTGTGTCACTGATTAACACATTTTAAAAATGCAATTGATGGTAAATCACTGCGGTGTAAAAGGAATAAAACACTTCAGGACATACTGTTGTAGGAAACCCATTTCGGGCTGGTAACAGCACCTCGTTTTATTTCTTACTTATTTACAGCGACCAAACAATAAGGATGGGTTGGCTTACCCCATTAAGCAAAGATAATACTTAGAACGCTTTAAAACACCAACGTTTCGTGAGAACACCTCAAGGCACAACTTTTCTTTCTTACTTGTTCATGAGGTGTCTAAGAAATAATTATCGTCTTCAGACAGCCATTTGAAACGTGTGGCATTTCGAGTCTACGTTTCATTCTGTTCATGTCCTGCCACGTCTCATGTCTGTCATTTGAAAAGCTAATATCACAAGCACGACAATCTACAAGGTTGCAATAAACACGTTAAAAGGAAATAAATTTTCCCGCTTGGGAGCTTATCTGAGCGATGACTGTTTTGAACTGAGTGACAAGCAATCCACCTCTTTGTACAGAGTTTTATTCGTTCTCCTATAAACGGCTTCCACTTCAAGAGTCAGAATTAACATTAACGGATCAATAGGAAGGTGGAGGCCAACTGTACAGTGAGAAGAATCTGCAACCAATCATCACACCCACCTGGGGGACATTCTTTACCTTATCACATGTACAGTTGCAATTAATCTACGATCCTTAAGGAGCGCAAATACAGTTGCTTCCGAAAAGCAACCTGGATTCACGGTACCTCTCTTCACGATACAGTGAACAAGATGGCAGACCAAGGAGCTCAAGCGACACCTCAGATAGAAGACGCCATGACTTTAGAAAGCTTCAACGATGATTGTTACATGGAGGCGGGACTCTGAGATAAGCATTTTGTTCACATTGCTTGAAACCATGTCAAAACAGAGAAGGAGAAAAGGACAGAAGGAAATACCATCTAATTTCTCAGCGATTGCCCTAGAGCGTAGTGTTTGCGTAACATTCATTCATATGCAATGTGGTTGCGTAAATGTTTGGGGGCTTTTTAATTGAATGAATTTGAAGACATTATGCTCAATGAAAAAGTACAGAACGAACTGCTGCATTTAAATGCCACAGAGCAATGGCTCGAACCAACATCATTCTGTCTTCAGGCTCCTCAAAGGCCAATAAACCAAAATAAAAAACGAATTAATTAAACTACCATACAGCCCTAAGGAGGCATACATAAATGATTTCTCTCATCTAATTGCAAAATGATCCGGTTGCAACATGCTGAAAATACACATATACATATATACACACACACACACACACATACATATACACACACACACATATACATATATATACACAGGCATAAAAGGCAGAACTCTCGGTGTATATATTACACCGAGAGTTCTGCCTTTTATGCCTTCTTTTAAATGAATGATAATGAATTAATTCCACAATTCTGAAAGAAATGCAAATAAAAACTTTATTCTCTCCATTTCAACAAGTTCTTTCACAGTAACTGGTCTCATCAACAGAAAACACAGTACTCTAATTAACATTAACACATGAACTACATTCTGAAGATTAAAGTAAGATTTCTTAACTTACTGAATGTTATTAATTCATATTAACATTGTCTGAATTGTAAAAAAAAAATAAAAAAATAAAAAAAACTCCTGTTAGTCTCAGATTCACTCACCACAAACAAAAGCATTTCTACTCCATCACTGAACATCAAACTGGTAATATATAGGCCTAATATAAACTCTTCTTTTTTTTTTTTTTTTATGTTATTACCTCATTAACATTAACTGCCTATGAAACGTACTAGTCTACGAAGATATTTTTGTGTTAATAAGGGTTTAGGCTAGTAAGAGCTTCCAGAAGAGCTTGGCAGAGATTGTACACGTTTCTGGAACACTACTGTCCTGTAATACATATTCCCTCAGTTGGTGTTTTGATGATGGAGATGGAGAGTGCTGTCTAACATATCACTCCAAAATCTCCTGTAAGTGTCCAGTTGGGTTGAGATCAGGTTATCGCATGTGATTTACATCATTTTCATCCTCTTCAAAGCATTCAGTCAGCCCTTGTGCCCTGTGGATGGGAGTGGAGACATTCTGAAAGAGACCACTCCCATCAGGATAGAAAGGTGATCAGCCTGAAGAAATCTGGGGCATGCCAGCAAAATGCCTCCCACAGTATAACAGAGCCACCAGTTTTTCCTGTAATTTGTTTATTTTCATTTAACACCGTTGTTTCATCTCCTTTTATATTTAGCTTTCGGTGGTCACCATATAAAAGACACGCCTTTATCTCTACCAAGCATGAAAAATGTTAGAATTGTACATGGAGCGATGAGAATGCTCCAACATAAATAAAGACATTAACCTGTGTTAAATTAAAGGTATTAAGGAAGAAAATGGAGGAAATGAAGAAGTGTTGGAATTTTAAAACCACACAGCTTCTACACCTAAAAGGAGCAGATGAGCAATTATACGCTTTACATACATTCAAGCATATACCTGTAAACACATTTATGAAATGGATTCTCTGTGCCCTTTCTTTCTGTCTGCCTCATAAATAGTTCCCAGTCTCCTTGGTGGTCATCCTCTTCATTTCACAGTATATTAGAGTGAAGTAGTGCCTCGTTACACCTGACGAGTGCTCGGCCAAGTTAATGTTCCCAGAAATGATAAAGCACACACCTGCAAGCCAACAGATATACTCTTATAAACAGCTGTGTCCTCTCCTGAAACTACGTATAAATCAGCTGGTCTGAGGCAGAGTTGTGTGCAGACATTTCAGGGGTCAGGAGCTCAGGGACGAAAAGAGCATGTCGTCATCCACACGTCATCACCACCCACCTACACATGCACCACTCCCACTCTGATGTTAGCAGGCCACCATTCTGTTCATGATATGAGCCATGAGCCCTTGTTCTACTGAAAAAGCAGGACTCGTTAAAGTGTTTAGTTTCCGTCAACTACAGAATTATTGGCACCAGCAGTGGCTCGTCAATAGGGGCATATATATATATATCAGTTGTTCAACAAACATAAATCTTCATAAAGTCCTCATTCACAACTCCACACGTTATCTTCTGTTTTGAATACTAATTATCTCTTCTGAGTGACCAGCGAATGAAAAATAAAAGGTGCTCTGTGACAGATCTAAGCCGATGTTCTGATCACTGCACCACGTAGCATCCATAGAGTTATTACTGTGCCTAGTGCTCAAAAATAAGAACGACAACAAGCACTAACTGAGGCCCATCGGGGCAGGGATCTCTCGCCCCATTCTCACGCTATGAACAATTTCACTTCACTAGTGGAGGAGGAGCTAATTAATGTCTGGTTATGATAGGGTTGCCAGATTGGGATAGTTTAACAATACTCTAGTTATTGCACAAAAATATGTGGACACCATCACACTCATATGTGGGTCTTCTCCAAACTGTTGCCACAAAGTCTTAATGCTATGAACAATTTCATTTCACTACTGGAGGAAGTGCAGAAAGACAGTTAATGACAGGGTTGCCAGATTGGGCTGGTTTAAAAAAACACTAGTTATAGGCCAAAAATATGTGGACACTTGACCATCACACTCATATGTGGGTCTTCTCCAAACTGTTGCCACAAAGTGTTAACGCTATAATTTCACTTCACTACTGGAGGAGGAGCAGACAGACCGTTAATGACAGGGTTGCCAGATTGGGCTGGTTTAAACATACTCTAGTTGTAGGCCAAAATTATGTGGGCAATTTGCCACTCATATGTGGGCCTTCTCCAGACTGTTGCCACAAAGTTGGAAGCACAAAATTGTCTTGAATGTCTTGTTGAATGTATGCTGTAGCATTATTTCCCTTCACAGAGCCCTGACCTCAACCCTACTGAAAATCTTTTAAACGAATTTTAATGCTGACTGCACCCTAGGCATCTTCGCCCAACATCAGTGTCTGACCTCACTAATGCTCTTATATGGCTGAATGGGAAACTCCCCATAGTCCCATACTAAGCACATACGATTTTGGTGGTTAGGTGTTCACATACTTTTGACCATAAGGTGTAGTCTATGGACCCATCTTCTTTAATAGCAAACAAACATGTCATTTAATATAATAAATAAATTTCACAAAACGATAAAGCGTTATGTAGACATTAGGTCGACAATGTACAGAAAAATGTATATAGTAAGATATGTATATTGCGAAGACTGGAAGAGGGAATGGGGGATGGTAGAGTAGATAATGTCCGTACGTCAAAAATATCTATGAAATACCGATAAAAAGAAGAAAAATGTCTCTATTAATGTCTTTTTTAATCTATAAACAAAAATAAAAAGTTACACGATATGTTTTAAGCTATTGTGTTATAATAAAACCATACACTCAAACATCCTCATGTTTTAGTCTCAAAATATGACTCACTCACTTGTATTAATTATTTGATGTAGTCTAGTTTGCATTCATTTAGTTATATAGTTTGCAACACTCATGTAGTCGCAGGACACTACTCAAACCTACTCAAATACTTCTCAAGCTGTTACCTGTACACACAATCCTCTCTATCTCAAACTGCTCACTTTTCACCCATTTTTTTTCTTCTTTTTTTTTTGGACAAAGAAATGTATTCCGCTGAAAGCCAGCACTTAGGAGAGTCGAGAATGTAGACAAATTGAGGGTTTGAGAAAGGACAGTAAAATTACAGCCAATCCCCCATTTCATACTAAAGCACAATAATGACCTGTCATTACTCGTTCACTAACCTTCCTGCAAATACACGTGTTTGATTACAGGTTTTTTTGTGTGTGTGTGAATGTCCTTCCTGTCTGACACAAGAGACGCAATCACGATTTCTGCTACTGTTACAAGCAGTATTTTTTATTAAGCTCTAGTTTTAGGCCAGTTTAAGAACAGTGTCCTTTTCACACCAATGAAGTTACTGCACTACAATCTGCATACAGAGTGTTCACCGAAAACATAAATAAAAATTGATGCTTTCAGGTTCGTGGTTGTGAATTCAGATTCTCAAAGTAATATAACTCCACAGTGTGTGAGCAGAAGCTTAAGCCATAGTACTCCCGGAAGGCTTTAATGCTTCTGCATTATAAATGACAGGAGTGAATAAGATCAGAATGAAAAAATGTTTTAATAATCTTGAGAAGTGAGATCCAGGGTCAGTCAAGTGTATATCTGTATCGATGTGTGGATCAGATATGGCGCTAAATTGGCTAGTAAGGCTAAGCGGTGTTACCCAGATGAGGACGGGTTCCCTTCTGAGTCTGGTTCCTCTCAAGGTTTCTTCCTCATATCATCTTAGGGAGTTTTTCCTCACCACCATCACCACCGGCTCGCTCAATAGGGATAAATCTTGTGTTTATATGTTCCTGTAAAGCTGCTTTGAGAAAATGTCCATTGTAAAAAGCGATATACAAATAAAATTGAATTGAACTGAATTAAGCGATATTGCAAAAAAAATAATGTATGAAATTTTCAAATTTATGAACAATTCTCGATTACGATCTTTTGGGGGTATTGTTGTTACATAATGCAATTTAAAAATGTATGCAATTTATTAAAATGGACTTTGGAAACTGTAGCTATGCAAAAATAGTAACCGCACCGTCTAGAGCAAATAGTCCAACAATGGTTCTTCTAAATAAAGGATATTTTTTTTAAAAGGTTTCAAATTTGATTGGAAGTCACCACTTAGGAGGGAAGTCAAATGCAGCGTTATATTTTGCATAAACTTGTTCATCTGACTTTTCAAACCTGTACCGTTTCCATATCTCTAAAGTAATACTTTCACCTTTCTTTGCTACGAGCTCAGTCCTCACCAGAGTGCTGTCTGTCTTTATCATGGCAATTCATTGCTTTTTTTTTTTTCCCCATCTAAGCGCACAGTGTTTGGGGGCAACAAAGGCTGTAGGATGTGGCGTTTATCAAGTTAAGAACGCTGTATTTTTCATTTTAAATAGCATTGATGTATATGTATACCTAAACATCTCGATTAGAACATGTTCAAAATCGCGTTAAAACTTTACATTCGAATTAACCAAACTACTCATGGAAATTGCCAAGCACTAGTTCATAGAAGGTCCGAGGAAAATATTGTGGTGTTCATTGGGAGATACGTCAGGCCGTGTCTTCCGTCAGGCAGTATATCCAATAGTCCAGTAATTTATTGAAGCCGAAAAGAAAAGGAATGGCTGACTTGGTCATGAGATCAGGAACCAGTGTTGGTCTAAGGAAGTGATGTCATCAACACAATACATTTCAATCGTTTATATTTATCCATTTTGCAAACGCAATGGTTCTTTCAAAGAATCTGACAGTCAAAAAAAAGTACAAGATATTTATTAGGAAATATGGATTTGAAAACGCATCCTTTTACATATCGCTTATCGTACGCAAGGTATTACAGCGAGCCTTGAGCCTATCACATGGAGCTCAAGGCACAAGGCAGGAGACACCCAGGATGGGGTGCCAACCCATCACAGGGTACAATCGCACACACATTCACAATCCGGAAATGCCAATCAGCCTACAATGCATGTTTTTGGACTGGCGGAGGAAACCAGAGTACCCGGAGGAAACACCCTGCTGCGAACAAATTATTCCGAATGAACAGATAATGTGTTCTAAATGGATACAAATACAGATATGAATAGGAGGTACACTATTCGCTTTTGGAGCATATTTCACTTGCCAGAATCCCGGGATTCCATGGGATGCAACTAAAAAACTCAAACAGAAGGGTTTTACTTTCATGCACGAGGCAATTATAGCATCCTGTTGCCTGATCAGGGTCAGAGTGGTTTAAATTAGGCAACTATTTTAGTAAATTTGTTAGAAAATATCGCAGGCAGGTACAAAAACAAAAATAATAGCTGTGAGAAAAATACAGACAGTCCCACACACATGCAGCTTGAACCAAATTATGAGCTCAAGTGATGTAGCTGAGGTCGAGGAACTTTGACCTCGGAACTCACACACACCACACTGACAGTGTAGAGTAGGCCACGCCTACTTCGGGTTTAAATCCAAATATAGATAGAAATACAATATTTGGAGCACTAGAAGATTCAGATATAGATACCGTCACTGTGTTACACTCCTAGTGGGGAAAATAAGAGTATACACAACAGCTGGAGTAAGAGGGAGTGTTCAGAGGTGCTACAAACTCCTAAATCGCAAGTTACACTAGTGCGTTTTCGTTTTAAAACGCATAACTTTTGCTACGGTTACGCCTGGCGTCTACACTACTCCGGCGTTTTTAAACCCCTCGAAAACGGAGACTTCTGGAAACCCAGAAGACCCCGTCGTAGTTTGAAAACTCCGGGTTTGTGTTTCAGTGTAAACAGACCAAAACGAAGCCTTTTGAAAACGAAGGCGTGGCTCCGCCCACATTCGCCCCACTGATTGGGTATTCTTGAGTATACTTCTACAGACAGGGGCATAGTAACAAAAAACAGACAGCATGTGCCATAATGACATTTTAGGTAATAGAGTTTCACCGCCATTAATCTCCACCCCTCCCCTTGCACATACATACATGACCAGTGCCTTTTTCCAAACTTTCCATGCTTTCACTCTATTAATCCATCCTCCCTTCTCTCTCTCTATCTCTTCATCTCATCCGCAACTCTCATAAGAGCTGAAGAAATACCCAACCTGTCGACGGAGTGCAGCTTCATCTCTTATTGCGTGAATAATACAGAGGCACCGAAGGATTGTAGGTAACTAGCGCTGCGCTCGTTCTTCCTCGCCGTTCCTCTCATATTCACCACACGCACACATTGCAGCATTTCAAACAAAGCTAGAGAAGCTCTGTTCCAGTGCTGGTACATGGTAATGTAAGAAATGTGTGATGAGGATCAACTTCTAGTCGTCTAGACGTCTCAATAGTACTGCTTTTTTGTTCAAACACTACATGAGCTACACACCGCTCTGACAAAAACGCACTACAGAGAGAATTGTGAGAATCAGAACAATAGAAAAGAAACAAAGCGAAACACATACAGAGTTATCGTCATTTAACAGAAACCTGACCCTGTTGCTACACCAGCATTTCAGTCGTGTAATTATTTGCCGAGGCCAATAAAACAGTCTGTGATCCTCGCGGGTACAGTTGTGTGTAAAAGTTTGCGCACCCCCTAGCCAAATTCTACATTTTATTGATTTTTGCGGCGAGAAAAAAAAAAGACGTAAACACAACCTCTGCAGGAAACTATTTAAAAACGAACATTTCTGCAAATGTTGATATTATAATTACTTGAAGTTCAATTAAATGAAAAAAAACAACATTTTTTAATAAAATAATAATTGTAGCACGTGCAAAGGTTTGGACAGTCAAGTCTCAGAATTCAATGAACCTTTTTTTTTTTTTTTTAAGAACTTAATCGACTCATTTGGCAAGTCAAGAATTAGGAAAAGCAATTTAGATGGATCTAAATAAATCGTTAGGAATAAAAATTCCAGAGAGTAATAAATTCTCTGACGCTTCACACCTTGTGCTAACGCTTAACAACCATGCAGCTGACTGAGGATCTGAAAACGGATCTAATTCATGCCTAAAAGGCAGAAGAAAGAGAGGAAAGCTTGCAATGTCCACTGTCTGGAATGTCAGTAAGAAGGTTTGCACAACTGTGGATGGATGGTTGGATGGATGGATGGATAGATAGATAGGCAAACAGATAGATAGAAAGACAGATATTGATAATGGCAGATAGACAAATAGATTGACAAACAGATAAACATAGACAGACAGACAGACAGACAGAGAGACAGATTTATTAGCAGATAGACAAATAGAATGACAAACAAACACAGACAGACAGAGAGAGATGGATAGATAGATGACAGTGGTGGCTTGACGGTTAAGGCTCTGGGTTACTGATTAGAAGGTCGGAGGTTCAAGCCCCAGCACTGCCAAGCTGTCACTGTTGGGCCCTTGAGCAACACCCTTAACCCTCTCTGCTCCAGGGGCGATGTATCATGGCTGACCCTACACTTCCTGACATGCTGGGGTATGCGAAGAAAAGAATTTCACTGTAATGTATATGTGATCAATAAAGACTATCATTATAGATGGATGTTCTAGTACTAGATATTTAAGGATTGCTTTTAACATTGGTCGAAATCATTATGATACTCAACAATCTCACTACAGCACTCAACAAAAGTTATACTATGGTTTTAGTTCTCACAAATAAATGACAACAAAACACACACACACACACACTTAAGCATATTGGTGGATAAGGAATCATCCACTGAGATCTACCTGCTGTCAACAGATAAAAATCTGGAGGGGTGAAGGAGTAACAGTAAAAGGCTACACTAAGCAGCATTAAAAAGTCAGTCCACAGAGAGCCTTTGCTACAGAAAAAGAAACACCAGCAGGAGAAATAATAAAGATCTGAGAAAGGTCATAGTCTCGAGCTACAGTGCAGTACAAAATCTGAAATGTCATGTGGGCAGACATTTTCTGATAATGCAAAGAACATCCAAATGCCACGACATGCCTACAACATTGCACTAAAAGTAAAAAGAGACAAGTAAAATGGATGAGTATGCCAAAAAGTTCTTTAATTATTTGGTATTAATATACTTTTCTTTTTTTTTTTCTTTTTTTACTGTTCACATGAGAATAATGGAAAACTGAGGCTTTCCTGAACCCTTTTTTTTTGTATTCCTAATTTTTTGAGCAACATTTTCAGAAACATTTGTTTTTATCATATTAATAGATTTAGTAATCCAACTTCAGTTCAGGTAACAACCTGCCAAGACCGATTCGGGCTAGCTTTAATAACTAATAATAATTCTGATGGTACGTAATAGTGATCTTCACTGCGATCATGCCCTCACTACACGTCACGTCATGGCACTTTGACAACCCTGCTCTGCCTCCATGTTTTCTCCCCGTATATGCAAATAATCACAGACATGGCCACCATCATACTTTTCAGAAACAAATTCAGTAAAACTAGAACCCCGGAGGCGGAAAAAACAATATATTGATTTTCATTACACGTACAGCAAGTGGGCAAACCACAGCAAAACCAAAATGATACTTTAAGACAAAACTGGATTTCATGGCAGCCAGCAGCAATCTGTTTATTATCCAGAAATTCAGAGGAAAATGCTGCAAGAATGTTGTATTTAATATTAAGACCATTTGAGGACTGTGAGACAGAACATGTCACAGCTAATCTGATTTGATGTTTTTACCCCAAAAGCGCATTGGCTATGACCTCAGATGAGGTCTGAAGAGAAAAACTCATGTACTAGGCTACCAGTTAAAGCATGGCACTTCGGGCACTAAACAACAGGGAAAAGTTATCAGAATGTCATGTCCAGGCTTTTTTTATTTATTTATTTTTTAATCTGTAGTTGCCCATAGTTTCAAGAACCAGACAAAGAAAATAAATCTACTTCCTGCTGACTATTTGATATGCATTTTGTAAGCTACTGGGGCGGCTGTAGCCCACGTGGTAGAGCCAGTTGTCCACTAATCATAGGGTTGGGGGTTCGATTCTCAGCCCACGTGACTCCACATACGAAGTGTCCTTGGGCAAGATACCCCAAGTTGCTCAAGATGGCAAGTTAGCTCTTTGTATGGCAGCTCTGCTACCATGAGTGAATGAAACAGAGTGTAAAGTGCTTTGGATAAAGTGCAGACCATTTACCACTTCGTGGCAGTTTGACGTGACTCTGTGCTGATACTATAACGCCGTCCCGAATCTCGCCACCTGCTGCACTACATTGACATGCGTCTGGTTGTCGGTTGGATGATTTTTACGACGTGCGTCTTAATGAGAATGAAGATGATCTTTTTAGAATCAGGACCTTGCAGGTAGGTGGAAACACTTACGAAAAATAAAATGCAGCGTTAATCTGTCCTATAACTCTCCTGTTATAAATAACAGTCACTCGGATATTAAACATTTTTGAGACAGCAGCCAGACTTTAAAACGTCTAAAATATCTACACATTTGACCAACAATCTTCTGTTGCCGGCGCACACACAATGTGCTACTGTACATAGGAGAGCATAATGATATTGCTACACAGATTTGTTCTCCATCCAGGAACTCAGCTGGTTTGCCTAAATTGCATTATCTGCAACATTTTAGCCTAAAAAGGGGATTTTGCAGGAACATTTTACTTGCCTAGTTGGCTAGGTAATGAATCCATATCAATTTGTTGAACATTATCACTAGTCTCTGTCCCTATTTCTGACAGAATTCAGCAAAACTAGCACACAGAGAGAAAACAATATATTCATTTTCAGTCAAACAGAGCAAGTGGCATTATATTGCATTACATTACATTACATAAATGATCTTCAGGTTTGGGCAACCAAAAAAATGACACTGGAGCGTCCCTGTATTTAAACATCCATAGTTTTGACCATTACAAGTACTCCCTGTTCATATTTCTGGGAGAATTCATGAAATACTAGAATCACAGAACAAAAAGGCATGCTCTTATATCTTGTTCAATTGGTAAAAATCCTTAAAATGCAACAAAATGATCTTAAAATAGAAAAATACAAGTGCACGTAGCTTCAGGCGTTTTCTCTGTGCTGAAGTTACTCAAACAGCTGGCCAAGTCCTGCATTTGTGCAGTCCTAGGCTCTATTTTTTTCCCCCCAACCATATTTAGACAAGCGCAGCTCAACATTCAGATGTTCTTATCGACAAGCAGCAGAAAGCGATATCGCTATATCATCGAGACACTGCGAGCTGGAATCCTAATGGTGCCACAGCCACCTTGGGAGCCAAGAGAATAAAACTGGGTGTGAGGGACAGCATAATCTCTCTCCCATGTGGAACAAAACAACACAAACACAAATCTTGGGTGGCAAATAGCACTTTCTTCTGAGTGTGCTCCACTGCCCTGTGTATGATCGGCATGATCAGCAGTTCAAAAAGGTGCAGAGGTTGGCTTCATGTGAGGAAACGTGTGATAGTGTCACCTTCCACGGTTGCCGTTGGTCATGTGATGGGGGAAAAAGCTGGCTGGTGGGTGGGAATCGCTTATCCGAGATCAAACTGGGGAGAAAATCGGGGAAACGAACACAAAACAATGTCGCTACAAGACAACGTCATAGTTTTAATGAAGGGTCTTATGATTTATACATCGCACTCTGTCAAATAGTGGTCTCGATATGAAAACGATCAGTCGTTGAGCCCGGTTAACCTTCGAAACATGACAACAAAACAGCCTGACAGTTGAAAATAATGAATCGCATTTAAGAAGAGGGTTTTTGATTGACAGATGTTATTTGGCTTAATGGAGATGAGGAACGCAGAGTGAAACAAGTTTGATTTCAATGCAATTTGACACACTGATGTTGGTTGTTCGAGTGCTCATCAAGGCTCAGTCACATCCTTAAATAAACCCTATCACACATACACATGTTCACTCGACATAACACTACCTTTTGCCACCACATGCAAGCTGCCATATGATTCCTGAAAACACATTTGTAGTCTAAGTATCTAAAACTTGAGAGAAGATGTCCTGAGTGCAGCTAATGATACACTCGACTGTCCTGGGAAAGCCAAGCTAAGCGTAGTTTAGTGTTTTGCCTAATGTAACACAACAGACCTGACTCGTTAGCTAATCGCTAAGCTCGTTAGATATGAATTCAGGTGTGTTAGAACTGGAAAAACACACGTACGGATTCCCAGGTCTGTCCATTTCTCCTAGACTTCTGGTGCTCATCTACTCCATGTGAGCACGCTTTCACACAGATATCTAGCCTACTGTATGTCTCGCCATACACATACACATCCTTTCTCCAGCATTATCTCACAGTGATTTCACACACCTCTCTTCCCATGATGCTATTTTTGTTGTTCTCCCAGGCCCACACACTTCCGCACACGCTTTACTGCTCAAGGTTATACTTTATGAGCTTTTGATTGTTGGAAATAATTATTCCTTTTCATAAAAAGGACTATTTCTAGGTCCATTAGTTGTCATCAAGTATAAAGGATGCATAGACTCAAGTACACACTTAAAGATATGCACGCGCATGAATGAACACATTTCAAACTTTTCTGTCTTATCCATCTTTTTTAGCCATGTCAGAGGCATTAAAGCCCATAAACATTATTATTTTATTTTTTTTGAATCATTATTGAAGTGTTGTACTGCTCTACTGCACTCATTTATCTTCCACTCTCTGTCTCTCTCTCTCTCTCTCTCTCTCTCTTAATCTCTTAGCAATGCACAACACAATCCAATAACAAATGAAAAATGTTGTTTTGGTCCCCTGTCACAGAAGATAGGTGTAAGCACACTGTCCATCTTTCAGGAGATGAAATTATCAGGACTCCCTAAACTTAAAAATAAAAGTGTCTAAAGCATTATTAGAAGAAATATCCAAGAAAGTGTGTAGTTCCATCTTCTATACCACTTATCCTACAGGGTTGCGGTGAACCTGGAGCCTATCCCAGGGGGCATTGGGCACAAGGCAGGGGACATCCTGGACAGGGTGCCAATCCATCACAGGGTACAATCACATACACATTCACACACCCATTCATACACTACGGACACTTTGGACATGCCGATCAGCCTACCATGCATGTCTTTGGACTGGGGAGGAAACCGGAGTACCCGGAGGAAACCCGGAGAACAAGCAAACTCCACACACACAGGGCAGTGGCGGGAATTGAACCCCCGACCCTGTAGGCGTGAGGCGAACGTGCTAACCTCAGTGTTTTTTTTTCACAATCCAGTAGTGTTATTACACCAGATGATATTCATTCTTGGTATTTTCTTTTAAAAAATCACAACGACATCATATTCACAACCTGAAGACTGGTGAGTCTTGTGAATCGGTGAAAGCCTCATGCATAGTTCAGACCCAGGTCCCTTACCTGGTATAAATTACAGCATGCACGCTAAGAAGTTTTTTAAGAAAAACTTTCTTAAAAGATGCTTAAAACTAGTCAGATGAGAAAAGTCTCAAGGGAAGAGCACAGAGAGATGTTGCAGAGGCCTTGCCTTGACACAACTGCCCATATATATATATATATATATTTAGATTCTGTATATTTAGACTCGACCACAAGTTTTATGCTAGACGCCCCTCCTGACACAGCCCTCCCCATTCTCTGGGCTTGAGATCAGCAGTGAGAGAGCACTGACTCGTGCAACCCTGTGGTAGCTGGGGTCAGTCCTCTGACGGGGGATCGAACCCAGACCATCCACCAGGGTACGAAAATGTGCTAACGATATTACTCTTCATTGACAAGCTAAAAGCTCATTTCCAAAACAACCCATTTGAAAGATTTCACAGCGACGGTGGTGAACACTTATGTGATAACATAATTAGACTGACTTTTCCCACCACTTCAACATTATAAAAGCTATGTTATTTATTTATTTTTATTTTCGGTTAATGAACTGCAGTGTGAGGGGGACACGGACGCTTAGCAGTTAGCACATTTGCCTCACAGCTCCAGGGTCGGTGATTCACGTCCCACTTCCGCCCTAAGTGCGCAGAGCTGACATGCCCTCCCTCCTTGTGCTTCGGGGGCTTCGTCCAGGTTACACCGGGTTCCTCCCCTCATCCAAAGACATGCACTGTAGGCTGATAGGTATCTATAAATTGTCAGTAGTGTGTAAATGGGTGTGTGAAATTTTGCCCTGCGAAGTGTTGGCACACCATCAAGGGTGCCCCGAGTCCCCTGGGATAGGCTCCAGGCTCCCTTGGACCCTAAATAGGATAGGCAGTACAGAAAATGGATGGATGGATGGATGGATGGATGGAATTGCAGTGTGTTCATCTGTTTTGTAGGTCATGTTTAATCCATTTGTGCATTCAGAATGTACTATCAATAGAAACATAAATAAATGAGCACATTTAATAGGAGGGAAGATGTGCTACTGGTCTGTTATTGGCCCACTTGACCTTGGACTAAGTGTGTTAACTGAAATGAGTTTGACACCCCTGTTATACCTTCATCAAGTCCTTACGAGAACTCAAGCTTTCTGGCTTTACCATCGCAGCACTGGCAACACTTAAAATTAAACTACACTTTACTCAGAGAGGACTCCATTGCTATGACTCACTGCCTGACCCACTACATTCAGGATCCAAACACAGTCCTTACTAACTATAACCAAAGTCAGGACACTTTCACACTTGGGATCAGCATGCTGGTTCAACATGCTGCTCATGTATTAAGTGTTTGGAATTTAAAAAATAAATTCTAAAGATTTTGTATATCAGTACTAAGAGAATTATAATCAAAAGGCATGTCAATTATTACTTTGGGTTATTCCGTGTGATTTAAAATTCATTCAAACGATGTCAATATAAATGTAAAATTTATAGACATTTATTTTAAAATAAGATACATATTTATTTATGTGCATATTTTATCGTGATTAAAAAAACAAAGCCTCGGTGCTTGAACTATTGTCTAAATTAGTCTAAAATAACTCCTTGAATGTAGTTTGTAAGCTTCCTCATGGTCATTGATTCATTGTTGTTGTTTTTGGGTTTTTTTTTTTTTTTTTACAGTGTTCTTGCTACTGCAAGAACAAATAAGCATAAAGTTATTATGGTTATTCGTTTTGCTATGTGTGGACAGCCTCATAGGAGAGATACCATCTCCAAATTATTTTAACCATCTGATGGTTTCCAAGGAAGGGGGACAGACATCATGATAATGGCGGATGATAGTTTGCTATATTTTACAAGTGAAAAGAATAAAGGAAAACAGCCCAGATCTCTCTGTCACAGAAGAAAAGCCCATCTGGAGTTCCTAGAACTGTTCAAAATAGTGAGGTAGAGTTTATTTACACCTCTTTCCTCGCCTCTTAAAGGGAACCCCGAATATGAAGACTTGTAGGGCTTAACACGCAATAACTGCCCTCTAATACTAAAATACGTTGTTAGAAACACAGAATTTTTAAAATTATTTTTAAAATCCTTAACGTTTTATACATATTTTAACCTACGGAGTCGATGACGTCAAATGGTTGGGCTTGAGCATGCTGAACCACACTCCAGCACAGTAGGTGGCGCCATTAAACAAAAAGAATTCGCTACTAGCACCCACAGCAGGAAATGAATGCCACACTGTGCTGCTTTGGGCTTTCCTAGCGAAAAGAAGAGGAGAAATGATTGGGAAAATGCTTGTGGAGGAAGACAACAACCTAAACATCCACGGCCGTCAAAGAGAGGAGATGCTAGAAGCGCTCCTGCGGTTTCTGAACCTGTAGGTGAACCAACGGTCATGGCCCTGCTCATGGAGGAGCCCGACAATCCACCAGTTCAGTCAGTTCAGCAATCCGTAAGTGTACAGTGTTCTCCAACTAAGATGCGGCTAGTCAGATGGATTTATATATATATCGGATGCAGCTGTGCTATCTGATAATGTCTTCTATGTTAGCCTCCTCGTTCGCTCGGGTTCAAGTTGAACAGGCTGAACGGAAGACGTGTTTATATCGCTGTAGGTTAAGAGAATGGAGAATCAAACCATTGCACACGTACGGATTGTCAGGCTCCTCCATGAGCAGGGCCATGACCGTTGGTTCACCTACAGATTCAGAAACAGCAGGAGCAGGTTGTTTAGATCCTAGCAGGAGCGCTTCTAGCATCTCCTCTCTTTGACACTTCGTAAAGCGGTTCTCACTCGATATCCGAGGACGTTTAGACTCCTCGTGAGAGAAAGCATTGGCACAGCATTTTAGTCTTCGCTTATAACCAGCAGCATTTCTGAGATCTTTTATTCGATTAAATGCATCAAATGCATCAAATGCACCAGGAGGTAAGTGTGGCGAGAACACGGCCATGGATCTTTAGGGATCTGTCTTCATCCACAAGCATTTCCCCACTCATTTCTCCTCTTCTTTCCTTCAGCTAGGAAAGCTGTGAAGACTTACCTTACTTCCCTTGTTGCCTTTCGACTGTAAACTACAGCTGAAAGCAGCACAGTGTGGCATTCATTTCCTGCTGTGCGGGCTATTAGCGAATTCTTTTTGTTTAATGGCGCCACCTACTGTGCTGGAGTGTGGTTCAGAGTGCTGAACGCAACCATTTGACGCCATCGACTCAGAGTGCACTGCGCATGTAACGTAATGGCGGCCTCCGTAGGTTAAAACATGTATAAAACGTTAAGGATTTTAAACACAATGAAAAAATTCTGTGTGTTTCAAACAACCTATTTTAGTAATAGAGGGCAACTATTGCATGTTAAGGCCTACAAGTCTTCATCGTCGGGGTTCCCTTTAACACTTGCTACAACTAGAAAACCAGCCTGATTTATCGGCATGGCAACAATTAAACTGACATTATGCTAATCAGTAATTAATCTTCATTCGTAACTATGACTACATTTTGAAATACGAGTTATATTGCCTCCAAAGGTAAACACACTTGATGACAGCCATTTCTTAAAAGACACCAGTTGAAAGTTTCCTCCATTGGGCAGTACTTCATCAGGGTCAAAGGTCAATGTAGCCTAAATGTGTTGATTTATATACATTTCCCCTCATGAATGAGGTGCCATAATAAATGATCCCTTTACTACTTTTCCACAAACAAACTTCAGCATCCTTAAGGTCTGCAAGCGCAGTGTGTGTGGATGAATTGTGTGTGTGGAAGTGGGTCACAGCAGAACACACACACACACACACACACACACACAGCCAGACTCCCCAAGGGAGCACAGACACACACACACACACTTATCTCTAAAGGAGAATCTTCAAAGTAGACAGCACACAGTCATTTCACATCTCTCTCTCCCTCACTACATCTGATGAGACATGACACACGGAGTAGGAAAAAAAAAAAGGTCTAAAAACAGGACCGGAGAGTGCAATTTTGTCTTTTTTTTTTTTTTTTTACAAATTGAAATATTTAAAGTAATTAGTAACCATCTACAAAAAACACAACACAAAGTTATATATATATTATATATATACATAGTGAGTCTATGTAATATATTTGTATCTTCTTACGAAATTAGATCTGATTTTGTATTTTAAATATACAGGATTCTATCGTATGTATTCCCTTTGGGCATAAGCATGGGAGAAATCTAAAACTTAACCAGACAGAAGGACTGTAAACGGAGGAGGAAGCAGAGAGCAGAGAAGCTCCAGATGAGCAGCACTCCCCACATTTACCCATTTCATCACTATGTATTCCACTCGTTCCAATTGAATGGCCAAATCTTTAAATAAACAGTGTGTCATTATGGTGGTAATTGGGACTGCTTCATCAAAGACAGCTGCCATTTTAGGATCAGCATAGTATCACGTCAGACAGGTTTGATTTTAATATGCATTTCTAAACATGTGTGCGAACCTGTCCCATTTAGAGTCCTCCTAAAGTAATTCATAGTAAGTTAGGACAAGGTTAAAGATGTTAGATAATCCATTCAAATCCATCCAAGGGTTAATGAAACATTTTAAATGATCCGCTAAGAGTCCAACACCCAACCCACCTAAAAGTGATGAGCCGCCGGCTATACATCCAACCACAGGCCTCAAGAACACTCAGTCTGGCTTTTCCTGCCTCTCCAAAGCCATGAAAAATATATATAAAATAAAATAAAAACAGGAGACTCACGGTTTTGAAGTCCCGGTGGCTGCACTCCTGGCCCTCGTAGCGACAGTAAAGCATCATCTCGTGTAGGTCATGGCCGACGCGCTCAGTGAACTCGCGCATGCTAAACGGTTTGGGCCGGAAGCCACTGAAATTGGCGCGCTCTGCGAGAAAGTCAAGCACGTGGGGCTCGGCCAGCTGTGGCTCGGGCACATGCAGATGCACGTCAAGCAGTGCCAGCAATTCTCCTGCATGATACAGGTCATTACGCGTGAGCCGTGTGAAGCGGTAGGCGTTCAGGTTGCACACGGTGACAGCAGGGAACACCAGACTCGTTGCAGGCACAGCGCCCACACTAGCCACATGTGGATATGATAGGAAGTGGGCTACGCGCTCCGCACCCTCCAGTGCCAGCAGACCAAGACAGGCCAGTAGAGCTGCGCTCCAGAGTACACGTCGCAGTGCCGAGGAGCGACGGGCTGGGAAGACGTAACGCAGTCCATGTAGCGTGCTGCGCTGGGCAAACAAGTGCCAGGAGAAGGGGCCTGACAGGTTGCCTGTGCCAGCGCTTTCTGTTTCATGGCTACCCTCGCTGCCACAGCTGTCTTTCAGCTCCATCATGGGCACACCTGTGGGGAAGAGGGGGAAGAGTGCAGAGCTCCAGTCAAGACACATATGCACACACAGGAGAACACTGACCTTCAAGTCAAAATACACAACCCCTTGTGTTTTTCCACATTTTGTAGTGTTACAACATGGAACTGAAGTGGATTATATCTCATGTTCAGAGTTGCCCTTGACCTCTTGGTTTCTTCTATGTCTAACCCCTCTGTACCCGGTCTCGGACCTTTGCTGGACGGCCTCCTCTAGTCGCAGTCGTGCCGTACTCTTTCCATTTTTAATACTGGGTTTAACTGTGCTCCACTAAATGTTCAAAGTCTGGGACATTTTTTTCATAACCAAACCTTAACTAATACTTTTCCAGAACTTGTTCTGAGGAAAACAAGAGACGTGTTTTGATAGCTCCTTGGTCTTCATAATGCTGTTTGCGTAGGTAAAATTGAACTCTGACGCCCGACAGGGGTTTAATTGCACATCGGTGGACTCCATCCAAATAATTATCTGACTTCTGATTCCATCAGAAGTAATTTAGGAGTTTCAAAAAAAATAATAAAAAAACTTGTGCAAAATTGTTCCCGTAGCACACAGTGGCTTAGTGGTTATCATGTTCTCCTCACACCTCCAGGGTCTGGGGTTCGATTCCCACCATGGCCTGTGTGTGCGGAGTTTGCATGTTCTCCCCGTGCTGCGGGGGTTTCCTCCGGGTACTCCGGTTTCCTCCCCCAGTCCAAAGACATGCATGGTAGGCTGATTGGCGTGTCCAAAGTGTCTGTAGTGTATGAATGGGTGTGTGAGTGTGTATGTGATTGTGCCCTGCGATGGATTGGCACCCTGTCCAGGGTGTACCCCGCCTTGTGCCCGATGCTCCCTGGGATAGGCTCCAGGTTTCCCCGTAGCCCTGAGAAGGATAAGCGGTATAGAAGATGGATGGATTGTTCCTATATTTCAGTATTATAGACATTTTTGTGTAGCTTCATGACATATATTCCCAATTAAGTCCATTTCAGTTCCAGGTTGTAACACAAAGAGGAAAAGTGCAAGATGAGTGAATAATTATGCTGGGCACAATACACAAACACTCACCTACAGAAAGGAGAGAAGAATGGAAAAGTGTTATGTTACTTTGTGTTTAGTGAAAATATTCAAGTGTACAGTTACATTTACCCATTTAGCGGACGCTTTTATCCAAAGCGACTTACAAATGAGGAAATACAAGGAAAGCGATATATCAAGCGGAGAACAATACAAATAATGCTACTATACAAGATCTTTTAATTGAGTTCTAGAGAAGCAAAGTGCACAGAGTAGAGGTGTAAGAGCCAGAGTATGGTTTTTATATGTATAGGGGTTAGTTAGGTGCTCACGGAAGAGGTGGGTCTTTATCTGTTTTTTGAAGATAGAGACAGATTCTGCGGTCCGGATTGAGATTGGAAGTTCATTCCACCACTGAGGGATGGTTAGTGTGAAGGTTCTTGAAAGGGACCTTGAGCCACGCCGAGTAGGCACTACTAAGTGTCGGTCTTTAACCGATCGCAGATTTCGTGAGGAAACGTAAACCTCAAGGAGAGTGTTGAGGTAGGGGGCGCTGTTCCAGACAAGGTCTTGTACGTGAACATCAAGGCCTTGAATTTGATATGGGTGGCTACAGGAAGCCAGTAGAGGGACATGAAGAGGGGTGTGACATGGGTCCTTTTAACCTGGTTGAATATACATACATGTAAGAGTAATGGAGAGACAGTCAAGACAGTCAAGGCATGCAGGAGGTGGAAAAGAAAGATGGAGGCACGGAGATGAACAACATATACTTCTGAAAGAGTTTCCACGTTACTAATAGATTTCGAGGTAGAAAGAAAGGTTTTTTTGTTTTTTTTTGATTGAACGTGAGACCCCGGCAGTTACCCGTGACTAATGTATTCGCACGATTTGCTCATATATCCACAACGCCTGTTACAGATTAGTGTGGATAATATCCTGTACTTCCTAAGCTATTCAGCTCAGATAACAACAACAAGAACAAAATCCCTTTTAAACAGCAATAGAAGATGGGCCACTTGTCTTCCCCAGGCCTTCACGCTGGTTTTAATCAGTGTTGTTTTTCTTGTCTCAAATGTCTCAAGAGTGCTGAATAAATTATTTATTTTCACATGTAGTCTGATTCAACTAGTCAGACTAATCATCACATCCACAACTATTATTCCGGATTTGAAATCAGATACAAATATAACTTTTTATGCCTTTTGTTTTAACTGGATACGACTTAGACGTGAATCGTCTGCCTGAGTACATCCTAAGAAAAGTAGGGATGAGATGACAATCAATCTAACGACACCTTTGTCGATGACAAGTGGAAGTAATGAGAAATGCCAGGTACACACACACCCACACACACACACACACACACACACACACAGGCATATCAAAATAGATCTCAGCCAAAAAGTCCCCTTAGGTACCAGCCGATATACAGCAAGGGAGAGATGGATTACATAGAGCAACTGACGTGAAAGTGCAGCTGTTCCTATACATAAATATGAGGGACACCTAGAAAATACACACATGAGCACAAGAAGAGTTAGTCGAGAACATTTTAACCCTCTTTCTTCCTGCCAGCATTTTTCTGCCCACTTTCTCTCCTCCTGCCTGCCCCAAAACCAAGCCTACTCTCTCTACTTTCCTCAACCGATAACTCTTTTCTCTCTTCTGTTTTTCAGCCAGTAATACAAATGCAGCTTCCAGACAGAGCACCAAGCATAGCCACACACACACACACACACACACAGGACAGCCAACAACAAGTGCAGGCACCTCACATGCAGTACAACATCCAGTTGTGCATGCGAGTGGGTATCTGTGCCTGAGAGAGAGAGAGAGAGAGAGAGAGAGAGAGAGAGTGTGTGTGTGTGTGTTAGGGAGGCGGGTCAAGGCTTGGGATGATGCCGGGCTTGATTCTAAACCGGCTGTGTGTGTGTGTGTGTGTGTGTGTGTGTGTGTGTGTGTGTGTGTGTGTAAAGTAAATGTGTTAAGACCTCAGAATTCTAGTGCCTCCCGTTCTTGTGAGGACAGATGGAGCTACGTGAACTCGTATTTTCTCCAACGGCTAACGGACAAGCTGATACAAACGTGACCTACTCACACACACACACACACACACACACACACACACACAGAGAGAGAGAGAGAGCCGCTGTGACGATGGGGAGATACTTACATGCACGCGCAGCACTGATCAGCCTCGGTCTCTCACGCGCTCCCCGAGCCGCTTACTCGAGTCTGCTTCAGTGTTGCCTTCTCTCTCTCGTTCCACCCTGTACTGATACACACGTGCTCATACTCCACTCCCATCCATCCACGCGGTGCAGAAAAGCGCACGCGACTGAGGACAAATGCAGAGCAGGAGGTAATGGAGAGACCAGTGCCGTACGCACAGAGGGGGAAAAAAAAGATAGAGGAGGGGGAGAGAGAGAGAGAGGAAAAGAGCGAGTAAGAGAGAGAGAGAGAGAGAGAGAGAGATGGAGAGCACTTTAACACGGCAGCTATCTATCACATGGACGCATATGTGATAATGTGTGTGTAAGCAGTCTGGGGTTGTTCTTGTTTGTTTTGGGGTTTTTTCCAAGGGTTGAGAAAATTGATTTATTCTTTCTTGAAAGATTCTGCATGAATAAGCATCATAACCGGACATTAGGGTCATTGAGGCAAAAAGAAACTTGCATCCAGGGTCACGCGGGAGCCTGGAGTCTATCCCGGGGCAAGAGCTGGTGGACACGCTGGACAGGGTGCCAACCCATTGCAGGGCACAATCACACACTACGGGCAATCTGGAAATGCCAAGCAGCCTACAATACATGTTTTTGGACTGGGGAGGAAACTAGAGTACCCAGAGGAAACGCCACACACATACAACGGAGGCGGGAATCGAACCCCCAACCCTGGAGGTGCGACGCAAACATGCTAACCATAAAGCCGCTGTACCCTGCTCTTACTGTATACATTTCTATATTCATTTTTTACAAATATAATACTAAATGTTTTCCATTCCTCTCCAACAAGAGAAGGCTAACACTTTATTTTATTTATTTATTTTTAGATTTTCCACAAATTTAATCTCTCCCCTACCACATGACCATGTGCTTCCTCCGAGCCACATGACGCCATCCGACTGTATATTTTTGGACAGCTGCTCATGCAGCATCCCAGAACGGTACGCATATCACACTCAGAGGAAAGCGCGGTCTGCCCTCTTCCACATACATGCCCTCACAGACGTCTATGACTCACTAGTTTCTCTTTAATTGACAAGGGAGAAGAGACTAAGCCATCCCGCCCATACAGACAGCAAGACCAGATTTGCTCCTATGGAAAGCTGTGGCCCAATAGCCAAAAAAAAAAGATATATAAAAGCCTCAGATATATGGTTAAATTCCATCATTTTTCCCAACTTGAGATGTATGCATGACTGTTTTATTTAGTTTATTTAGCATTTTTGTTTGTACCTGCCCGTTCTATTTTTGTAAGAATTTAGTTCCAAAAAGAAACAAACTAATCGTCTAATTTAAACATCGTGGCTCTGACCAGGCAGATACTAACTAAGATTGAATGAATGCTATAAATGCCTCAGATGTTAATGAAGGTAGTCCCACTCCCAGTATTCGCCACAGGTTAAATAAATGATAATTGGTCTGCACTTATATAGCGCTTTTATCCAAAGCGCTTTACACTGTCTCATTCACCCATTCACAGACACACAAACACACACACACACCAATGGTAGCAGAGCTGCCATGCAAGGCGCTAACTTGCCATCGGGAGCAACTTGAGGTTCAGTGTCTTGACCAAGGACACTTCGGTACATGGCCCGGGAATCGAATCACCAACCCTAAAATTAGTGCACAACCCGCTCTACCACCTGAACCACAGTCGTCCATTTGTAACACCAATGGTACAAAATGACCAGTTAACTAAGAAGGATACTTTAAGACTCTACCTCATATTTTTGGTATCAGTCTTGTAATAATTTCAAGGGATTCTGGGTCGGAAACGGCAACTAAGTGACACCGCATCAACGCAGGCTTTGCCAAAGGGTGACGTAAGGTCTCATACCGGCAGCTCTAGTTAGGACAGGACAAGTATGTAGTTTGAGATAAGGAAGATACCAGTGAAAAGAGGAATTTATATCATGTGCTAAATGGATGAAAGAGACCGCAAACCTGGCAACACAACACACTTTAGACAGATCTTATTCCTGTGTGGGTGTGACCACAACAGGTCATCCTTCTTTCCTTATTCATAACTACCACTTTCTGGATGTCAACCACTAAGGCAAAATAATAATAATAATAATAATAATAATAATAATAATAATAATAATAATAATAAACATTTGTTCCTCCTCATATCCACAATGCGTATTTCTCATATGAATTCCATCACCAGGCTGCAAATGTGCGGAAAAACACAACCAGAGCTATTGATCTACCCCGCAGCATGCACTTCCTTTACAAAAGTGAAAGGAACGCAGGTTAAAAAAAAAAAGAAAGAAAAGTTATTTTTTTAAAAGGTACTTTACTTTTCTAAATGCAGAAAATGTCACCCTCCGTTCAAATATTTTTTTTCCTCACGAGTCATATGATTACTTTATTCCATCTGACAGCTGCTCTATTCTCCCTCGCCCACTCCTTGCCCATTTCCCTCGACCTGACCGCTTTTATTACACACCTCTTCCTGTTATTATCACATTCGTTTCGGCCTCTGTGACCCGAGCTCAAGCAAAGACGCTTCTCTGGAGGAAAAGGAAACGTTACATGACTGTGCATATACAAAGCCTGAGTGCAGTATTGAGTTGTATTTAGTTTATCTATCTAGCTAGCTTCTGATGGGACAACCGCATGATTCTGGCCTAGTAATGAATATGAAATGCATAAGGAGCGAGATAGTTATTTAGAAAGATAGAGCAACAGACTTTATTCATCTCCTAGGATAAACAGCAACAACAAGCTGCAATTGCCTACACTTATACACCGCTAGTCATGTTAGCAGGTTTTTCAGCAATGAGCCCATCTAGGAACACCATGATTGTGGTTTCAGCAAATTGTGGAGTCAGGTTATTAACACTGATTACAAAATGGAGGTTGAGGGTTCGGGTTGTTGCAGAGTCACAGTTCCATGATTAGTCATTGTGTTTGACTGGGTAATTACCTCACCATTGGCTTTTTCAATATACAGATTAAAATACATTTCCGCTTGTTTTTTCCCCTCGCTTTGTCGCTTTTTCTGACAACCACTCTGTCTTTTCATCTTACAATCACAGCATTATAAGTCGCTTTGATAAGTACCATATCCCAGTCACATCTACTGTCTTGTCTTGTCTATCTAATAACTGTCCTCTCCATGCCCTGAACCCACCACTCACCCATACTAACCTTTAAATAGAAAGTACAACACATCTGAAAACACGAATAAAATAAAAAACATGAATTCTTAATGGTCCCCCAAAGTGGGGCGGTGGTGGCGGGCCCAAAAAACAAAAAACAATCCAAAAAACACAACATATAAATAGTGATAATGTAAGAGACTTTATGGAAACGTCCTTCCTTCTCAAACATAAAAGTCTTTTTCCTATTGCACTGCAAAACCGGATAAGTTCATTTAACTCCAAAAATTTGAGGAAACTAATTACCTCAAAAATGTTTTACGTTGATAAATCAATTGTTTTAAGCCAAATACACTTCAATATAACAAAAATTGATTTTAAATTACAAAGTTTGAGTTAAATTTTTGGTATATTAAAGTGTATTTGGCTTAAAGAAATCGATTTATCAACTTAAAAATTTTTTGAGGTAATTAGTTTCCTCAAATTTTTGGAGTTAAATGAACTTATCCAGTTTTACAGTGTGGACTAGATTGAAGAACACGTCCTGTCCAAATGATTTATTAATTATTAATCAGTCAGTCATTTTGTATAGGTACGCAAGAGTCTGGAAAGATTGCGCCATACATTACCTTCTATAAAATGATCAGTAGAAGCAACGCCGTGTAATATATTGTATATGCAATCTGTACTGCACTTGTTGATAAAGATTCCAGTATATACTGTGGCAAAAGAGGTTTTAATCTTTATCATCTGTATAAAGACACTCAAGGAATCACTTGATTCTTGATCAATTGATCACTTTAAAACCAAAACTCATACCATGTCAAGTACTGACCGAGTTTAAAAAGCAGAACTATACACACACACATATACATATACATATACATATATAATATATTGTGTGTATATATATATATAGATAGATAGATAGATATTACATACATAAATACTTACATATATATATACACACACACACACACACATACATACACACATAAATATAAAAATATATAATGTAAATAATATAAATATATATATTGTATATGATGTGTGTATATATACATATATATGCACATATATATAAAAATATATAGTATATTATATATATACACACATATATACACACACAAATATATATAATATTATATAAATATATATTGTATATGATGTGTATATATACACACACACATATATATACATATATATATATATACATATACATATATATACACACATACATATATATACACATATATATATATACACAAATATAAAAATATATATAATGTAAATAATATAAATATATATATATTGTATATGATGTGTGTATATATACATATATATGCGCATATATATAAAAATATATAGTATATTATATATATACACACATATATACACACAAATATATATAATATAAATAATATATATACACACATATATACACATATATATATATAATATTATATAAATATATATTGTATATGATGTGTATATATACACACACACACATATATATACATATATACATATATATATATACACATACATATATATATATATACACACATACATACATATATACACACATACATACATATATACACACATACATATATATATATATATATATATACATATATATATATATATATATATATATATATATATATATATGAAACATTCACCTTTTGTTTGTCAACAAATCGTTCCCACATTAGCATCACGGCTAACACGTTTGAATCCCAGTAACCAAATACCAAAATTGTAAATAGATATATTTATCATTAAAACATGATTTAATATCTATCCATGAATTAGGTAATATGCTTGTTTACATTTCTGTAAAGTGAAGGAAATTATGTACTAACTATACTCACCTTCATAAAAAATGAATAAATAAACGTAACGAGAGCTGTTATATTTTGATACACACAGGGAGACATCGCTAGCAAAGTTACAGTGATGTTTAGCTGCAGAAAAATGTCAACAATCTGAAACATAAAGGATAATATTCAGGCGTGGCTAAAAAGAAAACTTGCCATTTTCTAACGTGCCATTTTCCAGAAATGTTCAATGTCATATTAATGAGAAATCCAACACAGTAGGAGTGGAAACTAAACACTGGGCTCAGATTTCCAAGCAGTTGTGCCGAGCTTTGGCACACACCTGGCTCAGCTAGTCAGCGAACAGCATCCGTGTTAACAGTGGCATTAGCATGAAGGTTGACGCTATAGAACCTGATCTGTTTGAGTAGTGTACAAATGACAACCTGAGAGAGCTAGACTAAAGGAGTAAAGCTCTGCTGCATCAGTGCTGTCTTTAGGTGGAGATAAAACAAGGAGTGTGTAAATAAATTTTTTTTAAAAATTAAAAAACACTGTAGCTAATGTAGTAAAATGATTAACTGAAGAGAAAATAGACTATTGCAAAGAACTATCTTTAACCTAAAATGGTCAATTCAGGATATCAATACGAAATAAATCTTGGACACAATTTTAGTTATAAAGTTTATTATGCAAGTCATTCGGGATAGATTTTTTTCCCTTTAGAAGTGGAGAAGCATCATATGAAATTAAACCTGGAGGTCAAGAGTTAGTCAGACATTTCAAATCAAACAGAAATCCAACTCCTTTTTTAATACTGCTGCGGGAATGTGTAATGTTATGTTGTACTAAGTCAGAATACTAATTTCAATGGACTGACTCCTTAGATGTGGGTTTAAAATGCACCTCTTTAGACTGACTGCATAGGACAGTCAGGAGCGATTAAGTCCTCCAGCTTGGGTCATTAATCAAAGGCTGGTTTGTCACATGTAGCACATCATGGGGCTACATGACATTCTATCATGTCATTCACCGGGGTAAGATTGTGTAGAGAACTGGTACGGTGATTAGAGGCTTAAAGTGTTAAAGCGTTTGAAATGGATCATAATCGTAGGACGTTAATAAGGAGAGAAAATGTCTGAAGACTAAAATACTAAAGGTTTAGATGAACAAATGAATGTAGTAAAATGTATGTCGTTTAGGAACGTCATGAACAGCCACTCTTAATGAGAACGAGTCGCCCTCTAGAGACTGCATAGAGTCCTGCAATGTTTTCACAGGCACCCTGTAAAAGTCATTCTTTAACTTCTGGTCCAGCAAACATTAAAGAAATGAAGCTGGATATACTTACTGTATTAGTGATATTAATTTTTTTTAGTTATCAATTAAGTAAATGATGCAGGCAGATAAAAAATATAAATAATTCAGACAGAAATGGCTTCACGCTTCAGAACTGCATTGCAGAACAAAACAGTGTGTCCCGAAACCCTAATTGATGCCTCCTTGATCCTACATCTTTCTGCCCATGGTCCAAAAATTAATCAAGGTTCGTCTTCATTTAAGGAAAGTACCGATTCTTAAACCACACTCGGAGGTTAGCATGTTTGCCTCGCACCTCCAGGGTTAGGGGTTTGATTCCCGCCTCCGCCTTGTGTTTTCCTTCGCCAGTCCAAAGATAAGGCTGATAGGCATTTACAAATTAGAGAGAGATAGACAAAAAGATAGAGAGAGTGTGCACTGCAATGGGTTCCCACCCCGTCCAGGGTGTCCCCCGCCTCGTGCCCGAGTCCCCAGGGATAGGCTCCAGACTCCCTATGACGCTGTACAAGATAAGTGGTACAGAAAATTGATGGATGGATACAACAATAATAATAACAACAACAATGAATAAATAAAGCTAAATAAACAATGGATATGAAAAAAAAATCCTTGAAAAAGTCCTTGTTTGTGCAATCCTTATTCTTAAAATATGAACAAAAAATAATGGCAGGTGTTGAACAGATTCAAGTGATGAGTAGACATATGTTTAGGCTAAGAAATCAACATTTTTACAGCTAATTTAGAGTGTAATCGATGTTGTGTGTGTACAGATAATACAACTGGGCAGCATATCGTCAATAAGTCATTTCACGTTTTTTGCTTTAAATCGACACTTCCGTGATCGGTCTTGTCTTGTCTCCTGTGCTTATTTCCCTTTTCACAGCCCTGTTCCTCAGCCGAAAGACTCAAGAAGGGAAGCACCAAGGCACAATTAAAGAAATGAAGAGAGACACTTAGTTCCTCAAGACCTGGCATTTATGCATCCATGTTAAGACATGGAACAAGGAACATGTCCCTAATACAGAGGTTCGGTTTCCTCTTCACGCCAGATTGCCTGTGGAGTCCTCTGGTTTTCCTGACAGCTGCAGGCCTTCCAGCCTGCTAATGATTTAATGAGGTGTCTCAGACAAGGTCCCCGTGCTTCTTCAGCTCAGCTAATGTGTATGCAGTTTTACGCACAGATTAGCTCTCCTCTGGGACGTGACCAAGAACAAATACATTTCTTCTGCCTGTATGGAAAATGGAGCCCTTTTGAAAGCATGATTACTTTACAGATTACTTTCTGATCGTTCCTGTCTGAGCCTGGGATTCTCTGTGCTGAATCTTGAGGCTCATTAAAGTTCAAGGGACATGTTTCTGCAGAGAAAATGGCACTTTTTTTTTTTTTTTTTTTTTTTTATAAACCTGTGAGACACACTTTGGTCGTGGAATTAGCAGTTTAATTAAACCGTCATTCTGAGCAGCGGCAAAAAAGTTCAAATAAACGGTTTAGCAACACCCAAAAAGTCTGTCCATTAACTTAATCAAAGCAAAACCATTTTTATTACTACAATGTTTGGGCTCGGTCACAGACATTTTTGAAAAGTATGTCTTACAGGTAGAAGACAAACTTTCACTATCTGGCAGTGCCTCGTTCACTGATTTCCTCTCAAAACACTCCAACATTTACAGTCCATCAATCTCTGTCCATTGGTCTGAAGAGTTAAAACAAGAAGTGTGAATGGGATGACACTACGGTCATTAATTCAATTATATATAATTACATAACATCATACAAGTGGGAATACGCCTCATCGGGGGGTGAAAGACATGATAACTTGCATGAGGAGTAGGAAGAAACAAGAGCAAGATGAGAAAACATGAGGGGAGGGAGAGAAAAGAAAAGAAAAAAAGAAAAGGGGGGAAAAAAGAGCAAGACTAGAGTTATAGACGGCTATATTTTTTTTTTTTTTAAATGTTAAACAATAAAAATAAACAAAAATAAATAAATAACTAAATAGGGCGATGCTAGAGAGACGGCCATATAAAAAATAATTTAAATATACAAAGAAATAAATAAGAGCGAGGCTAGAGAGTTGGCTATATAAAAAAATAAAACGTAATAATTCAAAAAAATAAATACATACATAAATAAGTAAAAAGTGCAAGGCTAGAGAGTTATAGAGACAGCCATATGTTAAAAAAATAATTATTATTAATTAAATAAGTAAATATATCACCACCACAATACTCCTTATTCAACACGCGGATCAGCACAGGACAGGGTTTTGACATGAATAAAGTCCATTAAAACCATTCTCCAGTGACCTTGAAAGACCTGTTATGTCTTCGCAAGTGGATCAAGCTGTCAGACTTTTGTCTCGAGAACCTCTTTAAATTCAAGGGCGCAGGATGGAGTAACCATGGAAACCTACACCAGCACACCTGTCTGTATGACAGCTCAAATATTACACTTGTCAACACACAGATCTCATTCATATACGCACTGAGAATTCATTCACACAGCACTGCTAATGCCTGAGTAACCTGTCAGTGTTGGTGCGCAAAAGAAAAACCATGATGTTAAGATAGAATGAACTCATCTGGTATTATTATTTAACCAGGAAGAATTAAACCTACAATACTCGGGTTGGGGGAGGAGGGGAAGAAGAAGAAGAAGAAAAAAAAAAAAACCCTAGTAGACAGTTCAAACTCGAACATTTATTCATCTCCTCGTCCAGATGACTGTTTTCTGATTATGTACATATCTTACAACAGCTTCTATACAAACACAAACTGAACAAAAAGCATGTTCGGCTGTGCCATTTTGCTGTGGTCTGGCACATTTCTATATTAATGGTGTCGGCGTCAGGCGGAGTAAGACTCGACAGGCAACTCCCCAAGCAGCTCGTCAAGATCATCTGCATGACACAAGCAGATGAGCATTAATCAGCATTGAGAAACATATGCACGACATTTGTTTCACAGATGTTCACCTTTAACGAGGGTCTAATAATTTCATCAGACTTCATGGAATTAATGCATGGATTTGGACGCATATTATAAAATTGCCCTCTACCGCCCTCTTGTGTTTAACAAAGTAGAATGGGGAAATAAATAAATAAATAAATAAATAAATGACTCAAATCCATTGTTATACAACATCGAATCTCTAAAGATGTATGTACTTGACTGGATTCGTTGATTGTTACCATAGAAACAAATGTCTTACTATAACTGGCTTTACATGTAGAACACTGACCAGTTTCTATCTGGATTGAAACGTCTTTCATTTTCATGTTACTTACATGTATTCATTTAGCGGACACTTTTATCCAAAGCGACTTACAACTTACTGCAATCCCGGACATACTACATCCGCCACATTGTCATGTGACCTTCGACGTCATCATAAACACAAAAATCTTTAACAATACCCGAATAAATTGTTAACTTGTTTAACAAGTTGTATTTAACCGAGGTTTAATACTTAAAAAGAGCCGACGTGGTTTTCTGCAGTTTTTTTTTTTTTCTGAGCTCGTCCGCACCAGTCCGTTGCATTGTGGGATTGTTTGACTCGTGTAGTGTCCATCGGTTGCATACTGCAAAATCATGTCGGAAATAGTACGCCATCCGGGTTTTTCTCACCTACTGTCTCTCGTATATTTAGAATTCGGACATACTGCCCCTCTGGCGTACTGCTTTTCGCATACTATATAGTAGGCAAATATGCGGGTTCACATGCAGCCAGTTTCTCTAAATCACTATTTAAAAAAAAGTTCTTTTCTGTCTAAACAGGTTGATTTTCTAGTGATAACCAGGTTTGTTTGTTTTTTGTGCATGCGGTTCGGCTCAGAAGTACGTGTCAGATAAAGGCCACGGTGAAATGATCATGGGTGTCCAATGTTATCTGGAAAGGGCGGAACCAAGCAGAAACCACACCCGAGTCTACTGAAAACCAAAATTAACTGATTAAACAGGTGGAATCAGGTGGGGCTCCTGCTTGATCGGTATGAAATCCTGCACCCACACACCAACCTTCTGCGGATAAGATTGGACACCGCTAATGTAAACGATCCGACTAAAAAAAATTTTAAAAAATAAAAAAAAGGATTTATGCAGTAAATCACAAACAAGGCGCAAGTGTTTGATTGATACAACACACTTGGTTTCTCGAGATCACTGCACCTGCATCCCATTGAGCATCCTCTGAGCAGTCAGGTCGTGTAGTAGACTGGACCACCCCATTAGCTGGGACGCTGCCCTGCTCCTGCTCCTCATCATCATCATCAAAATGCAGTTCCATCTGAGATATGGGGCCCCCTTCAGGCTTGGAGGACACACAATGCAGTAATCCAGCAGGTTCCTATATTTTCATTCAACACATCAGCAAAAAATACATCAGCAAAACTTTGCTGAACAATGAATATTAATCAAAAATATCTTGAAGAGTGCAAATCTAACCAGTGCAGGCTGAGAATGCTGGGAGGAGGCGTGGACTGCTCCGTCAGGAGGGTAGATTCGAAGAAGGTTATTGGGTGTTACGTTCAGGTAGTGGTTCCGATTAGAGGGGGAGAACACGCCCACCTAGGCAAGAGCATCACGGCGATTCCTTAAGAATTCTAGGGATCACATGGTGAGTAAGGCAGTATGATCTAAGCAGTGGTATATTACTTGTTTGAGCAGCAGCACTGCGCCAGTCTTCAGCTCTCCTTGTCTCTCCTCCAGCAACCGTCTGTGAACTGTACCCTGCATCTCACCTAGATCAAATATGAATACATTTGCAAATCATCAGAAGTGTGACAATGTACAGGGAGGGAAAAAAAGACTGTAGGTAAACAGCTGTAATACAGATGGAGCTGATTTCCAGCAGATGCTTTCAGTGGTGAATGGTCAGAACATTACCCCTCCACCAACCACCATGCTTGACAGTTTGTGTAAGGTATTTGTGGTGATGTGCTGCGTTTGGTTTTTGGCAAACAAACATAGTGCTGTGCACGATGACCAAACCTCCATCTTAATCTCATCAGTTCAAAGGAAATTGTTCCAGAACTTTCATGGTTTGTTCACGCTCCATAATCTTTTTGGAGAGAAGGCCTTTTTCCTAGCCACCCTTCCATGAAAGACATAACTGTTCAGTATTCGTGCTGTCATGAACAAACATTTAATGTGCTTACAATGGCCTATATGTCACATGATGTAGCTTTTGGGTTTTTCTGACCTTGGAATTTGGAGAATTTGCCGAGACACCCACCCAAGGGAGGATTGGCAGTCTGTCTTGAAATCTCTCCGTTTGTAAACAATCCTTCTCGATTTACAAATGATGAAAGATCAGATTGTTTGGAGATGGCCTTATAACTCTGCCCAGATTGATGAGCAGCAACAATTACTTCTCTGAGATTATGGCTGATGTCCTTCCTTTTTGGCATAGCGTAGACACACACCTGAGAGCTCCAGAACACTAAACTACCAAAACTTCTGCTATTATAGAGGCAATCACACTTCTTAATGATGAACCAATCTTACTCATTTTATTTGTAACACCTGGCTACTAATTACTCTCTTAATGGTTGTGGAAGTAGGAAAGGTGTACTCATTTTTCCCCCAACTGGTTTCTGAATGTTGGTTTAATTTGGGGGCAAAATGCCTGAAATCCATTGTGGGGGATTTTTGTTGCCACCTGAGGTTATGTGTTTGTTTACAGAAGTTGGTGAGGATAATATAAACAGCCATATAAAAAACTGCTAATATAAGCAGACATAAAAACACAACTGGCTATAGTGAAAATTAAAGGAAAAATTATTATTAAATATAATCATCATTCACACATACCTTTCATTTAACATATACCTTAAACTGTAGTTTTGAACAAATATTTAAATGCTTTTAAAACATTTTCCACATTTTGTTAGTTTTGGCTGGCTGTCAGAATTAGAAGTACGCAAAGCACTTTTGTTAAATCCTGAAAGGTGTGCCTGTATCTAATTACAGTCGCTAAGCCATGATTGTTGTTTAGGAAGAATTTTAGCATTGGAAATATGACCCTAGATTTAACCTGCTCAAATATTTTCACTTTGACACAATGCTAAGGTGTAGGAACACTACCTATGAAAGTCAAACATTTTTTATATGATTTTATATTATATTTTATTATAAAAAAAATTTAATTATATTAAACATTTTTTCTGTATTTTATTATATTCTTTTTTATTATATAATCTAATTATTTTGATTATATTTTGTTATATTTTGTTTATGTATTCTTTTTTCATTATATTATATTTTATTTTGTCATTATATAATTTTTTTATTATATTGTACTTTATTTATAAATTATTTTTATTACATTTTATTTATTATAAATTATTTTTATTATATTTGACTATTTGTATTATATTTTACATTCTACTGTATTATATTCTTTATTAGATTTGATTATATTATTTTTTTATTATATTGTACTTTTTGATATTTTTATTATATTTTATTTATTAGATATCATTTTTATTATATTGTCCATCCATCCATCCACCCATCCTCAACCGCTTACTCCTTTTCAGGGTCGCGGGAAACCTGGAGCCTATCCCAGGGAGCATCGGGCACAAGGCGGGGTACACCCTGGACAGGGTGCCAGTTTTATTATATTGTATTTTATTTTAAAAAATTTTTTATATTTTATTATATCATCACACACACGTCTTACCCGTGGGGTCCCTGAACACTGCTTTGGCATCGGCATGGGTGTGTAAAATGCTCTTTAACACCACCGCCATGTTAGGCACCTTATTCTTGGACAGCTGTCTTAACGCCGCCTAAGAAACACAATTTGTTCAAATCAGTAACAAAAGGAGCAGAAGAGTCATGAAGCAAAGAAGAAAGAAAAACAACAGAAAATAAAAATCTAATTAGACACAACACCAAGGTCTCTGGAACACTAACGAATTAACAACTATGAATTAGCCTGACAAATAATTTATATCTGCAATTAGAGCATATTTATATTTTGCAATGAGGACAGCAAGTTAGAATGTTTTGCTTACTTTCCGCAGCACCATGACAACGCTGTAGGAATGGAGGAAACAGGAAGGGTTTCTCTCATCCAATCCCATCTCAGCCTTCATTGCTGCCCACGGACCGACGTTGAACTCCTCTTCCTCATTTACTTGAGAGCTTGGGACCTGTTCTCTCACACACACACACACACACACACACACACACACACACACACACACACACACACTCTGTTGGGTTCCCTGATTGGTAGCTGTCATACCATGGAGAAAACTAGGAAGAGAGTGGGACTGAGACTATAAGAACAATGCTCTACAGAAAGGCTTATGTACAAAGTTTGTGTGATAACGTATGTAGCATAGTACCTCACTGCGTGTGCGAGCCACAGCCCCGTGTGCTGGTGTCTGTGGAACTGCCACAACAATGTCATCCAGACCCCGCCCACTGATCTGTGTAATTAAAAAAAAAAAAAAAAAAAAAAAAAAAAAAAAAAAAAAGGAATGCACAAACAAAAACCTTTATTCAACTAACAGAACTATTTAAACCTTCTGCCTTGAACACCTCCCACATTTCAGTAAAATCGATCAAGTGAGCTAAAGCCCAGACTCTCAGGAGTCACCTGTTGCGGCAGTGCACCCGCTGGACCAGGAAACCGACGCATTTTGGGATGACCGGAATCGCTCCTCGGCCTCCGAGGCGTCTTACTGGCTGCGGACACCAGCTGGACCAGGTGATTAGTCAGGACAGGCATGTGGAGAGGACGTGGTGTTTGGGGAGTCAACGGAGCAGGAGATACAGCCTGGAATAAAGAGCGATTTTCTGCTCGAGGAGTAACAGCTCCTCTTTGCCACAGAGATGTCGCTCTCATAGGTCCAGGAGTCACTGGACTGGTGAAGCGGCAGGCTGGAGGTACAGGGGCTTGCCGGGAGTTTTGTGGGAAAAGTGTACTAGAACATGGGGGACGAATAAAGGACTGCGGGGGTGCGGATTTTGGTGTAGTGTTGCAGAATCCTCGGAGAGAAGTTACAACTGGTGCATCTTCACGAACACCTGATAATCTCGTCCGTTTAGCTGGGGAAATGCTGTCGGGTTCAATGTCTTTGTCTGGAGCAGAAACTTTCTGAGGAACACACTCGTCCAACTCCTCCAGGTCTATATCCCAGTCATCAAAGTCATCCTGAGCTGGAATGTCTTTCTTGGGAACATGGCAGATGCCAGATTGAGGGTTTGAATGGACAGGTGGACAATTTGAAGGAGGTCGCAGAGATGAGATTGCATCAGAGCCCCCAAAAGGTGCTTGAAGAGAAGCCGGAGAACCTGCATGTGTGTGAGGGACAGAGCAGGAGACAGATGAAGAGGCAGGGTTGGCCAGGCTTCTTAAACCTTTCACAGGTCGGGATTTGGAAAGATCTGAGCATGGCACTGAACTCCTGTCTGAGAAGCTGGCTGATGGCGCAGCGGAGCTCTGCTGTGCATCATGGGCACAAACTGCATGTGATTCTTCTAAGGGTGCACAAGCTGGAACTGCAGATGACCCCGAAGCTGACGCACGTGTCCAGTCAGCTTCCAGCAAGTCCTACAGCACAACACAAAATTCAACGCAATAAATCAAACCGATCGAATCTGTCAGCGGATCTGACGATGCATCACTCATTGATGTTTTATAACATGGATTTATCATGGATTTGTTTACTTCATTAATACCGTCAATTAAATTCAAAACATATAAGCCCTATTCAGACAATTTACATGAGGTCCTGGAGTAATGATAATGAGTTAGGGGTCACGTATACAGTACAGCACAGAAAAACTCTTTCTTCTCATATCCCAGCATGTTAGGAGGTTGGGGTCAGGGCGCAGGGTCAGCCTGGAGCAGAGAGGGTTAGGGGCCCAACAGTGGCAGCTTGGCAGTGCTGGGGCTTGAACCCCCAACCTTCAGATCAGTAACCCAGAGCCTTAACCACTAAGCCACCACTGGAAATCACAGACATCCCCCCCTGATAAATTAATCCAATCTGAACAGCACTATAGTTCACATTCAGAGTCCTGGGAGCTGTCTCCATCAGTTAATCTGTTCAATAATGACTGTTTAGAAGGGCCCTTACCACAAGGGCCCACACATGTTGGAACAAGAACCATTACAAGCCAGCTCTCTTTTCCCTTATTCCAACACACCTGCTTTAACTCATCAGCTAATTAAGCCAGGTATTTGAGCCGAATTAGATGTGCTAGATTAAAAGCTGGTCATGTAATATCAGCTTGATCTAACACACCTGATTCAAATCATAAGTTAACAAGAACCTGTGATGGACCTGAGAATATACAGAATGATATTCAGGTAGAAAGAAGGTTTAAATGATGTATAAAGCAGGGAAAGACGCTACACTGTGTAATACATGAGGAGGAGGAGGACACGTATAATATATTAATTCAGGTGTGAGTTTTGAGTTCTTAACACCATGTTTGTCATGTCTTTAAACACAAAATGTACACACTTCATCATCCAGGTCTTCTCCTACGCTGAAAAGTCCTCTCCACATGCTGCAAGCCTAAACAAGGAGAGGAAAAAGAAAAAATAAAACATCTCTGCAGTTCATTTTTTACATTTTAAATCAGTATCTTGTCTGCCAGCAGTCATTAATATGGGGGGGGGTGTCTGGCTAGCAGAAGTTAGCTAAACAAGTAGCTGCTAGTAATCTTACCGCAGCTGTCATGTCCTCCAGTTTGGTTTAGACTTCGGAAAGAGAAGGATTAGCTGATATATAATCCTTACTAGATTCTACCGCGTCGTCATAGCTCTCAAAATGTCCAGTTTGCCTGGGAATTCTCATCCGAAGGAACATCCACCGAAGCGGATAACCAGCTTTTGGCGCTGCCACGTTCGAACAGAACGTAGTTTTACGTGATGACGAACAAGGAAGTGGGCGGAACCTTCTTCACACGGCTCTATTCAGTGAGTCGGATCATTTAGCTCGGTTGACCAGTAAGAGTTGAACGACTCTTTCTTTTTTTCCAAGCGACATAATTCACCTCATTTTTGTAAAATAAAAACTGTTTAAGTAATTATAAATAATCAGCTTAACATTGAGAAACACATTAAGCTCCCTGTTATTGTGCCCTTATGTGTCTAAGCTTCGTTAAGAAGATTAATTTCTATTTATCCTCAGAACACTTGACTAAAGAAACAGCTCTCCACATGTTTCCACTGAAGCATTTTGATTAAATTACACTGCAAAAGTGAGTCAATATGAAATCTGCTTTTTCTTCTCCTGATCCTGGATTTGAGGACCTTCCATGATCAGGAATGTCGCTGTTCCGACTAGGTCGATCATGCTGACCAGTGATAATCAATGAATGAATGAATGAATGAATGCCTTTTATTGTCACTATACACATGTACAATGAAATTAAGAGCCACTCCTTTTTTTTGTTCTGTGCCAACATGTACATAGAATAAACAAGAAGAATAAACAGATAAATAAGATAAATAAACAGATAAATAAACAAGATAAATAAACAAGATATTGGGGCGGATGGGGGAGGTACTATGAAATGCACAGTTTTGAGACACTATATACATATGCTGTGAACTCAGTACATGTATGTGTTTAGAATGGTAATAGCTTTTGGGAAAAAAACTATTCTTAAATCTATTAGTCCTTGTTTTGATGCACCTGTAACGTCTCCCTGAGGGCAACAGATTGAACAGATCAAAGCCAGGGTGAGAACTGTCCTTAATGATGGTTTTTCCTCTGCTGAGGCAACGGGAGGTGTAAATATCCATCAGGGAGGGGAGAGGGCAGCCAATGATCTTCTGTGCTGCTCTTACTACTCTCTGAAGCCTCTCCCTGCCTGCTGCGGTGCAGCTACCGTACCACACCGTGATACAGTATGTCAGCAGGCTCTCGACGGACGAGCGGTAGAAGATCAGCAGCAGATTGGAGTCCAGATTGTACTTCCTGAGAACCCTCAGGAAGTGTAGCCGCGTTTGAGCCTTCTTGATAACCGCTGTGATGTTGTCCGTCCAGGAGATGTCTGCAGACATAAGGACGCCAAGAAACCGGAAGGTGTGGACCCTCTCCACACACTCACCATTAATGAAAAGGGGGGCCAGCTCAGTGTTGTGCTTCCTGAATTCTACAATGAGTTCCTTGGTTTTCTTGGTGTTTAGAGCCAGATTGTTCTTTGAACACCAGGCTGCAAAGTTTAGGACCTCATCTCTGTAGGCTACCTCATCTTCTTTTGAGATGAGTCCGGCCACTGTGGTGTCGTCAGCAAATTTGATGATAAGATTATTGTTGTGGACTGGACTACAGTCGTATGTGTAGAGACAGTACAGGAGGGGGCTCAACACACAGCCCTGTAGAGAACCTGTGCTCAACGTGCAAGTGGAGTAGAGGTGGGGTCCGAGTCTCACTGTCTGAGACCGGTTGGTGAGAAAGTCCTTTATCCAGGCACATGTGAGGCGGGGGAGGCCAAGGGTGACCAATTTGGTGATGAGAATGTCCGGAATTATTGTATTAAAAGCCGAACTGTAATCCACAAAAAGCATCCAGACGTAGCTCTGTTGCTGCTCTAGATGTCTCAACACGTAGTGGACAGCTACGGCGATAGCATCCTCTGTGGATCTGTTTGCGCGATAAGCAAACTGATAAGGATCGAAGTCTGGGGGGGAGGTACTCCTTGATGTGCTGAAGAACCAATCTCTCAAAACATTTCATGATAACTGGAGTGAGGGCCACAGGACGATAATCATTCAGGCTAGTGGTGGGCGACTTCTTTTGGCACTGGGATGATTATGGCTGATTTTAGGCAGGCCGGGATGACTGCTTGGGCCAGGGAGAGATTGAAGATTCTGGTAAAGATGTGGACAAGCTGGTGGACACATGATCTGAGCACCTTCCCAGGTACACCGTCTGGGCCAGCAGCTTTCCTGGGGTTCACTGCCAGAAACATCCGTCTAACATCGTGTTCCCTCACAGTAAGTAGAGTGGTGCAGGAACCAGGAGGGGATGGAGGCAGGGCTGGACTGGGTACGGGGGCCAGATGAGGGTGGAGGTGAGGCTGGAGCAGATGAGTGCTGTTGTTGTGATGTTTCAAAGTGAGCAAAGAAGCAATTTAGCTCTTCTGCCAGCATCGCACTCAGGTGTCCTGTTGTCGCATCACGGCCTCTGTAGTTCGTGATGTTCTGTATGCCCTGCCACACCTCCCGTTTATTTTTGCTGGACTTAGCTTCCTTAATACCACCTTTCAGGTTGGCACGAGTGGCTCTGTACAGAGCTCTATTACCAGACCTGAAGGCAGCGTCGCGGGCTTTGAGTAGTGTGCGGACCTGTTTGGTCATCCATGGTTTCTGGTTTTGGAAAACCCGAATGTTTTTGTCCACAGTCACATTTCCGATACAGAACTTGATATAGTCCAGTACCGTTCCTGTTAATGTTTCTAGCTCTTGATGTTCAAACAAATCCCAGTCTGTCTGTTCGAAGCAGTCCTGTAGTTTGCAGAATGCATCATCAGGCCAGGTGGTAACAGTCTTTATAGTGGACTTGACACTGCGTCTGAGGGGGGTGTAGGCAGGGGAGAGCAGGAGGGAGAGATGGTCTGATTGGCCGAGGTGGGGGAGAGGTATGGCTCTATACGCATGCTTAATGTTGGAGTAAACATGATCCAGAGTGTTCGCCCCTCTAGTAAAACACTTAGCATGTTGATAGAATTTCGGGAGTACAGTCTTCAAGTTCGCCTTATTAAAGTCTCCTGCAATTATGTGAACACCGTCAGGGTAAGCCGATTCTCATTCACACACAATGGTAGCAGAGCTGCCATGGAAGGCTCTAGCTTGCCAATGGAGGCAACTCGTCCTTGTCTTGCCCAAGGACACTTGTGGAGTCATGTGGGCCGAACCGCCAACCCTACGATTAGTGGACTACCCGCTCTACCACCTGAGCGACTCGTCTGTCTTTTCTCTCTTGGAAACGATCCAATGACCAGATTTACATGGCTGTAGATACAGCAGACCTTGCTAAGATGCTTTAGAAGAGATGGACTTAGCCAGCAGCTCCTCACACACAAATAAAACTGAAATCTTCTCAGTGAGACCGGTGCATCGGTAAACATCAGCCTGCAGGTTTGGAGGCTTAGACTGTTTCTTTCTGAGTCTAAAAAGTCTTCTGAGCTTTGTGAAAAAGTCTGAGAAGCTATTTTGAGTTAGGAGTAGTGTGCATCAGCATCGCTTACCCGAGCTTCACCTGCTTCATTTTACATATCAGGTTTTCTGGTGACATTAAAGTCACTGTGAATCTTGTAGAAGATTTCAGCAGCAATTCAAGCCAGGCCTTCTGACAAGATTGTGGTCAAAGCTGATGGTGCTGTGCTGCCACCGGAATGTGTCGCACTGAATAAACCAGAGGAAATGTGTGAAGATAAGCTCTTCACCTGGATATCACTCACAGCCTTAGATTCCTCGATGTTCCCCAACCTGACCCTGAGCTTAGCCGTGGCTTCCTGACAGACGTCCAAGAGCAACTTGCTTTTACAGACATTACGTTGTGTTACATTATATTAAAGTTTAAATTTTGGCAAACTGAACCCTTCCTTTTAAAAACACAAACACACACACACACACACACACACACACACACACACACACACACACACACAGTAAACAAAACTTAAAAATAAAATTAATGATATCATATGTATGAACTAGAATAGCATATAGGATAGACTGACATGGTGTTTACTTAGAGTTTTTACATTTTAAACTATCATATTTTTAATTATAAAATAAATCTAGCTAATAATGTTAACCTTCAGTCCAAAATCTCTGAAAGTGGATGGGATATTACAGTATCAGCACGATTAAGCTAATTCGCACTTAATTGATTAAGATTAGTCATATTGTGTATTTCTATCAGTTAATGCTCATCAAGTTCAAGTGGCTTTATTGTAATTTCAACCATATACAGCTGGTACACTAAACAGTGACACTCCAGGACCATGGTGCTACATAAAACAACACACTAACCACATGAGATGACACAGAACTAAATAAGATCTACACATTTTTACATAAAGTGCACATGCAGACAACACAACAATACAGTAACTACTAAAAACAGGACAATGGGCACCGTAAGTGACAGTACACAGTACACAGTTCTAGTGTGAATTCAGGTAAACCCTTTTTCAGTCAGATATCTAATCAGATCAGAACATTAAGAAAATATTAAAACACCACCACTACCAACAACAACACACCATACTCACCTCAGGGGAACTGTGAGGTAAAAGGAACTGAATGTATAAACTGATGTGTTTAAGAACATGGGACAGATCGAGTCTCTTATTGAACAGGTCAATCAGGACAATCATCTATTATAAAGGACGTCTGGGAACCTTATTCATGTGCCAAATAGTTACTGGGCCTTGAATACACTGGTGGCCCATGGTGACCGAAGAAAAGGAAAATGGTTTGATTCAAAGGACCTCTACTGGGCACAGTTACATATCACATTTATCTTCAGTAGTATTGAACTTCTAAAAGATATCAGTATTTCAGAAATAAATAAAAAAAATTATATATATATATATATATATATATATATATATATATATATATATATATATATATATATAGAGAGAGAGAGAGAGAGAGAGAGAGAGAGAGAGAGAGATGCATATAATATATATATATATATATATATATATATATATATATATATATATATATATATATATATATATAGATAGATAGATAGATATATAGATATAGATAGATAGATAGATAGATATTATATTATATATATTATATTATGTGCCCTGTGATGGATTGGCACCCTGTCCAGGGTGTACCCCACCTTGTGCCCGATGCTCCCTGGGATGGGCTCCAGGTTCCCCATGAGAAAGGATAAGCGGTATAGAAGATGGATGGATGGATGTGTGTGTGTGTGTGTGTATATATATATATATATATATTGATGATCAAATCATCAGAAGCATATCAAGAAAAGAGAAAAGGTGATCCACATACTTTAGCAAAGCAGAATTATAGGTTTTAATGCATGCTTATGAGGGAACTAAGCCACTTGTAGTGAAAAAAAAAAAGTAACACTGCTGCATCAGACAGAGAGGTGGCATGGAAAAAAAACTAACGGATCGAGTAAATGCTTGAAGAAGGCAGAGGCCTGTGAAATGGGTGGGGGACCACCAGCACCTTCACTCATTTAGGCTGAGGAGCTGGCATTGTCCCTTAATCAAGGGGGCAGTTCATCAGAGTCGGCTGTCTCTCATGATATTAGTGGATTAGTAAAATGTTTATGTAGCAAATTAGAACTCTCCCCCCACCCCCAGCGCTTTAAGTGATTTAACCTTAAACAATCATGATGATCCTTATGTCTTTGTATATTAGTTGTATTTGTTTGAGAATGTACATTGAGCATCTGATTTCATTTTCTTACAGTTGCTGATGGACACGTTGTATTGAATTGAATTGACCCTTCTGCAACAGCACATCCTGCCACAGTTGTAAGTGATTATTGTGTTCAGTTGTTGTTTCTGTTTGCTAGACCAAACATCATTAGTAATTTGCACTGTAGGATGTAGATGAAGAGACCACCTCTGCTGTGACAGTGGTACAAAATGAAGATGTGGCAGGCCCACAGAGGTTTAACATATAATGCATTCCCTTTTTTAAAAGATGCGATTTATTAAAACTTTGCCATTGTCCCCATAAAGGTTATGGCTGGGTCCATCTATAAAGCCAATTCTAAAAAAGTTTGGATGCTGTGTGTGTCACAATTTCCCCTTGAAGCAGCATGCTCTAAGCACGAATGCATGAGCACCTGCTTTTCCGTAGTTGACAGTAGTGACATTTGGACACGTGTGTTTGTTTATGTTTCTGTAATGTGTCCTCCCTGTTCTGTCATTGGCTGGGATTTTCACGTGTGTCTGAATCGCCCTCAGCTGTGCGCATTTATGACACTGATCATGTCCGCATATATACCGTGCACCTCCCAGCACACGGTGCGGAATATTAGATAAGTAACTTGGATAGACTAGAGTAAATATAGTCATAGTCATAGTCATAGTCATAGTCATAGTCATAGTCATAGTCATAGTCATAGTCATAGTTATAGTCAGTTTGTTTAGTTCACGCTGGTTTCTCCGCTCCCAGTTCATAGTCATAACTTATGTTTCCTGTTTTGTGGATCGACCCTGTTTTCCGTGACCACAGTCTTGATTCCTGCCTAGCCCTGTGTAAGCCTGTTTGCCAATCGTCTGAACTTTGCATGTTACTGGATTACGTTTGTGGATTACGTTTTGGTTTACTGTTTGGATTTACCTGCCTGCATGTCTCTCAATAAAACTGTTTAACCTGCGATTGCATCCTACCTTATCTCCGTTACATCACGAAACGTGACAGTGTGAAATGTAAATAAAAACAGAATGCAATGACTTGAAAATCTCATAAACCCATATGTTATTCACAATAGAACATAAACTGAGGAAATGTACCATGTTAAGGAAGAAATAAAGTAATTTTGACTTTGATGGCAGCAACACGTCTCAAAAAAGTTGGAACGGGGCAACAAAAGGCTGGGAAAGTAAATGTTTACTAAAAAAAAACAGCTGCAGGAACATTTTGCAACAAGATTAATTGGCAAAAGGTCAGTTACATTATTGGGCATAAAAAAAGTATTTTAGAGGCGGAGTCTCTCAGAAGTAAAGATGGGATGGAATCTGGATGGAAGCACATGTTGCTCTAAAACCTTTATATACCTTTCAGCATTGATGGTGCCTTTCCAGATGTGCAGGCTGCCCATTCCATAGGCACTCACTACTGCACCCCCATTGAAAGAGTTAGCTCGTATAAATACTTTGGTATATGGTTGGACGAAAAACTAGTTTTTAATGTATACATTGATAATCTGTTGAAGCGTAAACCAAAATTGGGGTTCTTTTATCGTTTAAAAAAATGTTTTCCTTGTGAGGCTAGAAAGAAAACAGTGGAGAGTAGAATTGATTATGGTGACCTTGTCTATATGCATGCGACTTCATCTTTATTAAGGAAACTGGACTCCATCATGCAGCATTATGCTTTGTGGTGCAGATTCACGTACTCATCACTGTATACCATATGAATCGTTGGCATGGACATCTTTGCATCATAGGAGGAAATTGCATATGTTCATTGCATCATAGGAGGAAATTGCATATGTTCATTGCTAAGGCACTTCTAGGTAAATTGTCCTCATATTTCTAATCTCTTAACTTTTTATACAAATAGCCATTGAACTAGATCTCAATCACACATTCAGTTAAAAGTCCCAAAGGTATACTCAGAATTTGGCAAACATGATTTTTCTTTTCATGGTCCCTGGGCCTGGAAAGATCTGCAAAATGTAGTTAAACTAGAGATATTGCTTTTCTTGATTTTACTCTTGTTTTCTGTAATTATCCCTGTGTGAAAGTATGCGCTGCCATCTTGACCAGGTTTCCCTGGAAGAAGAGATTGTGATATCTCAACAGGATCTTTCTGGTTAAATAAAGGATATATAAATAAATGTAACTGAGGATGAATAATTAAATCTTAATATTTAATTAGGACCAGATCAGGTTTTCCCCAATTGGTTTTATTTCAGTAAATCCACATATACTTGGGAAAACATTATGGTGGACATAGATTGTGATTTAAAAAAAAAAAAAAAAAAACCATGTAACAGCAGTATACCTTCTATTAAATCCTATGTAACTTATTGTCCAGATAAATCCAGTTACAACATGAATAGCTGTAAGGGGCTTGTCCACCTGGAAAGAAGATCTTTGAACACCATGGCAATGAGGTTCTTGGAACAAGATACATCACTGGATTTAACATCAATGTAGTTCACCCAAAACTAATTTGTAGCGATTGCTTATCCTTCAGTTGATTGACATTTATTGCATTTCATTTAAAGTATATTATTTGGGGCCTATTAACCAAACAGCTTTGACCTGGCCGTTAAACTTTGCTGCAAATCCTGGGGTGGGGGTATAATTCAAAGTTGTAGGAGGTTCACTGAGAAGATAGAGCTTCCAGTGTGGTCTTTCAACTCAGGAATCTTATACAGTTAAAAACCATGCACAATGGCAAATGCCCAGGTAGACTACATTACAAAAGTCACTAAAGCAGATTTATCTATGTGGATACAAGCATCATTTAGAAGCTTGCAAGAAAAATACCAGGATCCTTTTCAACGGGTGGTGAGCCCCTACCCATTTAACAGGAGTTCAAGAAAGTAAGATTTAGAAAAAGAAAAGACATTCCAGCATAGCATTTAGTATTCTTTTAAGTCTATTCAACTGGGAACAACCGCTTCAAACACCAATTCTGTGCCAAGCTAGAAATATTCCACAACACCAATAACCATAAAGGTGTAAAAGCCTTCCAGTTAGGTGTTCAGGATTACAACAGTCCAGGCTGAGGAAATCTTTGTTTATTTAAGCCTTTTGTTAATAGCTTTTCTCTCAGGTACCACAGTCATGGAGTGTTCTGGTAAAAGTTGACTGTTTGGATGGCACCTTAATGTCAGCTATCTTCTGGCTAGCCCACCTAGTTATGCAGTCAATTAGTTTTGCTGGAGTCCCTACTTGCACTCTGCCCATTACAAGACAAGTGCATACCCAGTTGTGTGTCAGAAGTAATGAGGTATCAAGACATACAAGTTATAAAATTTTATTTAGACAAAGTTATTAGACTACCAGACATTTTCCAGGACCATGATCGGCCCAAGGCTCACTTCTCTCTCCAGCTGCAAGCCCGCAAATAAAGGTAAAGTGCATGAACAGGTTACAAAACCACAAATACAACAGAATCATAGGTTGTGTAGTGGCATTTCAGGTCATAGACTGCAAAGAGAAATGACATGAACAACATGGTTCTCCCAAATACCTTGCTCTGATGAGAGATCATGTCCCTTCCTTGAACCACAGCTGCATACCTGGTCAACACCATATGCAGCAGTCCATCTAGGAAGAAACAGTAGTGTTAGTAGTCACAGCTCATCTGCACTGTACCAACACTGCCACAGCAACATACCTATTGCCTGAGAAGGAACAAGCCTTGTGCTCAGCATCAGCAGATGCTGCTGTTGCTGCCTTCAAGATGCATGCAATATTGAACTGGCAACAAAGGGAGAACAAGTTAGTCTGACAGCTAAACAGGCCCATCACCCCTGGCCAAACAGTCATCACCTACCCAGCTACTGTTCACATGCTGAAACTTGAATGCCTCCAGCTGAAACCCCAGCTTAGCTGCTTGAGTTTGGGGAATAAAGTGGGAACTGGAGTGAGTAAGCTTGGCATCAAGCACCTGGAAGGGTTAACAAAGTTAGGAGTGTTCAGGACAGCTTACAAAGGCTCAAATGAACCTCACTCACCCATGGTTCTCACTGAAGGAATATCTGGGGACTGCATTTGTATCAGGGACAGCAGTGGCCACACAGCTGTCTACAAAGACACACAGGGGCACATGGTTGAACTGCACTACAGATGCCTCAATATTTATAAGCTCACCCAGCTGGTAGTTGTAATAAGAAGGTCTTTCAGATATCCAGTCATCTACAAGGAGAAGCTTCACTAGTAACCCAGCCTCAAACAAGCAAGCTACAAGCCAACCATGATACAAACCCATCATGAGCCTCAAGGAGAAGAGGAGATGTTCCTCAGCAGCTTGAGCAGAAGCATATGGAATCCAAGCAGGCAGGAGAGCACTGCTGCTCACATTGTGGAATCTGGAAAGCATTCAAGACAAGACCATCACAGATGAGCACATCCTTCCAAGTAAACCCAAACAGATTTTGTGGAATAAACGATACCTCAGATAGTGACACTCAACGAAAACCATAGCACCAGGACTTCTTAAAATGGGAGCACTACTTAAGGGCGCTGAAGAATTATCAAGGGTGAAGCTATAGACCAGCTCATTTGCAGTCACCTGAATGAGAGGAGTAAGTGTAAATGGAGGTCTGATGGTGGGCTTAAAGCAAAACTAAGGTATTTAGCAATAGAAGACTTAGTCAACTTGCTGTTGCAGTCATGCAATGGTGATTCATAGACAAGGACTTGAAGGAACAACCACCCCTTTGGCAGCACAGCCTCCCAGTGTGAGAGCAGTAGTATTGAGGGATGCACTAGTAGCAAACAGGTCTTTTCTCACCTCTACGTACACTGAAGTCTCATTGCACCTTGCTGTTACACTCTGGACAGGAACAGCATCACACGGTCTTACGAAGTTAACTGGTGTTGGTGGGGTTGGGATTTGTGGTGCTGCTGGATAACACCAAGTCAGTTTCTTCACCGGCCTCTACATTACTTGCCGATCTTGAGCAACCGAAGAATTTTGAAGGTGTAATCCAAATGGGGCTACTGCAGAGCTTCCACTCTGGGGGCCACTTTGCATCCACCAAGAAGGCAACCCAGCCATCGCTTGCAGTGAAGGAAGACCTGGCTTGTTAGGTTGAAATACAGCAGGAACATTCATCAATCCTGGCCATTGTGATGCTGACAGTCCAACTGTCAATATCAACAGTACACCAAACCCCACATGGTTGAAACTCATTGCCATTAACAGACAACTGCAAGCACACCACTACTTGGAGAGCACCTCCTATATATACAGGTATTCAAGCATTTCTTAACATCCTGATGTTCTTCTGAGCCTGTTGCGTAAATAATTGGACTGCCGAACAGATGACAGCATTTAGAATTTTACTGCCCCTTGAATGTGATTGGACCAAGTGCTTAATTCTCTTAATTGTCTAGGTCACATGACCTAGCTAAGCATTTTGCCAAACACAGAACTGAAATGTAACTTTAGTCCTTAATTGAGGATGTGAGGTAAAAAGTTAAAAATATAAAACTGAAATGTCTTGTGTTGCCACAGGACATTTATTGTGAGCTACAAAACAAACATACCTGCAGCTTAATTAAAGTGGGACTATTGCTGTGGGCTCATGGGTTAGAAAGGAGTAACAGAAACCAAGGGGGTATTCTTGAAAGCAAGATTAACTTGACCTGACATAAACCCTGAACTCTAGGTTAACCCAAACAATGCTTCCTCTGAGTTTTCCAGAACATTTGTGAGGAGTAAGTTCAATCCCACTCTTATTGGTAACAGAGTTAACACATGAGGATATACAAGTGCATCTCAAAATATTCGGATATCTTGGAAAAGTTCCTTTTTTCTGTAATTTATTTCAAAAAGTCAAACTTCAATATATTCTGTTTTCATCTTGATGGGCTTACAGCTCATGGAAATCAAACATTCAGTATCTCAAAATATTAGAATAAAGAATTTATAATACAGTAGTGTGGACCGGAGAAGACTTCTGATCAGCTCATTAACTGAAAACACCTGCAAAGGTTTCCTGAGCCTTGAATCTCTCGGTTTATATATACAGTATCTCACAAAAGTGAGTACACTCCTCACATTTTTGTAAATATTTGATTATACCTTTTCATGTGACAACACTGAAGAAATGACACTTTGCTACAATGTAAAGTAGTGAGTGTACAGCTTGTGTAACAGTGTAAATTTCCTGTCACCTCAACACACAGTCATTAATGTCTAAGCTGCTGGCAACAAAAGTGAGTACACCCCTAATTGAAAATGTCCAAATTGGCCCCAAAGTGTCAATATTTTGTGTCGCCACCATTATTTTCCAGCACTGCCTTAACCCTCTTGGGCATGGAGTTCACCAGAGCATCACAGATTGCCACTGGAGTCCTCTTCCACTCCTCCATGACGACATCATGGAGCTGGTAGATGTTTGAGACCTTGTGCTCCTCCATCTTCCGTTTGAGGATGCCCCACAGATACTCAGTTGGGTTTTTTTCAACAATAAACAATCAACTTGGACCTTTGCTTTTCCTCACTCTCTGGTTCCGTGTGGTACTTTACTCTTCATCCGGGCACTTGGTTGTAAGTACCCTTAATTTTGTAACAAATTATAATTGTAACTGTGTAGTGGACAGAAAATTTATCCACATTTTGGCACCCCAGATGGGACTGGGCTAAGACCCAAAGGTCTGAGATCCTGCTTGTGGGACCTTTCACTCCAGGGACAATAGATAGGCCGTTTAGGGAAAAAGGCATAGCAGACGCCTGTTTTTCAAAGTTCTGCATTAGTTATTCTGTTGCCACGAGTAAGAAGCCACAGAGCGGGAAGGAAGGCTGAGTTTGTCTCCAAAAGGTCCCAGTATAGCAATTGGAAAACTAGTAAAGGTGAAAATACTATCCTGTGAACTAAAAAGAGAGTGAGAAAAGGCAAAAGAGTAAGACAATCGTGGACAAAGTTGACAAAGTGTGGAAATTGAATTTATGGAACTTACTAAATTGTGTGCATGTGTGAAGAGTGAGTGAAAGTCCTGCAATACCACTGATGAAAGACTCATGTCTGCAATAGAAGGCAGGTGAAGTGAGGTCTTAAACCCCAGATACCAGCCACGAGAGGTGGCGGCTGCTTGGTGGGGACCCCTGATACCACTGATGAAAGACTCAGGTTTGCTCAGAGAGGGGTGAAATCCTGGGCCCAGGTCTGGGTTAACGCAACTCAGGGTAAGGACCTGACAGGAGAAGCGTGCCCGGTGAATGAGTATGAAATAACAATTGTGTGTGATACTAGGAATGTGTGTAACAGGTACTTGTGTGTGAGCGTGCGTGCGTGCGTTGGTGATAAAGAAAAAAGAAAAAGTATAAGCTAAGATTAAATATTATATGAAATGTATTGATATGTATATTGTGTGTATGAGTCCCTAGGAAAGCCGGACTGAGTAAGGACAGAAGGGGAAACAGGACTAAACGGTATGACAGGAGGTAAACTAAGCGGGCCTGGACAGCGGGACAAGGTAGGGGAGAAACATTTGGCTGTGAAGAATAACTGTGACTGACTAATTTAGGGGAAGGGCACCCATGTAATTCATCAACAGGACACCAGAGGCTGAGGGGCGTGAGACATGACTTGCACCTACGCAAACACATAAATACTTGCACCTATGCAAAAATATGGCAGACCATAAGCTAGAGCTGAGCCTGATAGAGAGGGTGATCAACAAACACCACACAGATGAGAAAGACATTAGGCATTATTGTAAAAAATGGAGCGAGAAAACCAGTGGTGAGTGGAAATGGCCCAAGGTGGGGACCTTTGATGAACAACTATGCCAAATAATGAAGGAGAGATTAGCTATATGGAATGAACAGGAAAAAGGACTAAGAGCAAAGGAAAGATGTATGTAAAAAAGAAGATAGTGGACTGCTTTGAGATATAGGGAAGGAGGAAAGGGAAAAAGACAGAAGACAAAAGGAATGGGCAGAGATGGCAGAGAGGAAGAAAGAAGTAAGGGAGTTGAGTTTAACAAAAACAATAAAGGAGGATATTTAGAAGGAAAGGGCCGAAGTAGGAACTGAGCCACCACGGGAGAAGCACAGGTAGCCAGGCACCCCCCCTCCATCCCCCCCTCCATATAATCCTCAGTTCCTCTCACCGGTGAAGCCTCTCAGATGTGCCCCGCCTGCAGGGCTATATATGATGCAAGAGGCGGAGGACAGAGAAGATGAATGGAAGGAGACTGAGGTGGACATTCAGGGAACATTCACCAGATATCAAAGAATGAGGCATCCCACACGGGAGGGCACAGAACCAATCAAAATGGAAGGCGGAGCTACTGGACACGAGGATGAAAACCCGTGGCTGGACCTCCCACATGTAGGCAACAAAGAAAGGGAGAGGGAACTGCAGGAGTACATGAAAGACTGGACCTACATTCCTGTGTGGCCGGGGCAAGGGGAGCTTCCCTCTAGCACCCCGAGGCCAGGGAGGAAGGATTCAGAAACACAGCAAATAATAAGCAAGCAAAGAGATGGGAAACCGGAGGAGATACATGACCGAGAGGAGCACCATACCAGTGAGAAGCAGGGGGGTCGTAGGAGTGAAAGAGAGTCATGAGGTGAAAACGGAGGACAAGAGGCTCCACGCACTAAAGGAGGAGGAGAAGGGGAGCCGAGACACAATGAGGGGCGAATGGTCCGTATAGAAGGGGATGTGGTGCTCACCCCATACGTGACAGAGGAAGAAAAGGAATTGGAAGGCAGAGTTAAGCGTCTGGAGATTGGGATATCATACGGTGCGGGTAAAATGGAGAAATTGGAAGAGCTCGCAGGACAAGCATTCCGGATGGCGAAGACTGCAAAGAAGGCAAACAAGCACCAACTGGAAGAAACAGGGAGGCTGCGGAAAGGGGGAAAAGCACTGAATCAGTCGGCAGGAAAACAGCTAAGAAGCATGAGGGAGGCCTCAATGGCCATAACACGAGTGCACAAAGAAACTCAACAGTGGAAGAATACGTGGGTGAGCTCAGACATGGATATGGAAGACGGACAGGAGGGGACAGAGAGTGAGGGGACCGAAACTGAAGACGAAGAAGAGAATGAACTGGGCGCTAGCAAGGATGAAGTACCAGGTGCCACCCCTCCAACAAAGGTGGAGTCCAGTGAAACTAGAGCACTACGGGACAAAGCGAGCCTGAAAGCCCCAGCGAGATACCAGCCAAGCGTCACAAAGGCTTGGAGAGTATCGCATTCCCGCTCCCAGTCCGAGTCCGGCCTGCATCAGAATGAGCGACCCCCAGGTCAGATGCCCCTCATGGTCAAAGGAAAAGCCCTGCATTATGCATCCTGGAGCTTCGTGGACCTGACTGGTCTTATTCAACGATTACCCAACATGTGTGAAGGGGGGCAGAAATGGATTACACAGTTTGAGGAAAAGACATCCGGGCAGCAACTGGCGACTGGTGACATTAAAGCCATATTCTGCCAAACAGTGGGCAAGGGGTGGGCTGAAGAGATGTTCAATACGGCACAACCAAGGTAACAATTGTAACAAACAATCTAAATACCTATACACATTGTTTATTCTAGACTTGACACTAGGCTCTAAATGAAAATCCGAGCTTGTTTTCGACACAGTGTCTATAACCGTACAGATGATGGAATTGCTCCAGTATCTGAAGTCCCACAAGCGGACTTCTCCTCCCACTGAAGTGGAGAGCACATACCTTCTGGAGAACTCTCTGGAGTCTACTCCTCTCACCAACACTCGTTTGCCTTTCCACCTTCTCCTCCAGACTAGCCTCTGCTTCTGGAAGATTATTTCTGAGTATTATTGTTTGTTCTCGGTGGGTTGAATCTCGATATTGAGGTACATTAAGATTTGAAGCTGTGCACTACCTGAAATGTCAGTGGTGTGTAAAACCTAAAATTAATCTTTTTTTTTTTAAAGAAAAACAAAAAACACAATGATTTATTACATTAATACTAAATAACTTTATCTGTATACAGTTACACTTCATATAAGTTATGTTTGGGGCTGCAGCGACTAGTCTGAATAATCACTAGACTTCCTGTAGAAGTCACTGTATAAGTTACTACAATAGAATTTAATGTTGTAGAATGAGAGCATTCATCTGTGTTTTATTTTGTTTTTTGTTCTTTTCTCAGCTTTTGGGAGGATCCAGTCTCAGACTGACCTTTGAGCACCACAGTTGTGCGCTGCTCTGCCTCATTCACCTTGTAGACTCGGCCACACTGGAGGCTCTGTCTCACACACCCAGAGATAAAGTAGAGATGTATACTAAATTTCTCACCCGATACGATAATCGATTATTCAAAGTGATATCAGCCGATACCGATAGTTCTGCCTTTTATACTGTAATGGAACCTGCAGTGGAAAGGGCACTGCAACTACAACTACTTGCTGACCTGTTGTAATAGAGTAGCTGAGGAATTCGGGGTTGATCAGGGATTCATACAGGAACATTTGAATAATTAAACATGATCATGGCTATTCCCCAGTGTCACTACAAAGGAAAGATTGAATGAATGATTTTATGGTACAAATGCTTGCTTAATAATTATTGTGTATGTTGTTTAATCATGATATGTGCATGCTGCTTAATTATGCTGTATAATCTAATATGTCTTAATCATATAGAGAGGCATGGAACGAGAAACCAGAGAAAGAGAGAGAGGAAAAGAAGAAACAGAGCTTGGAGAGAAAGCGGCATTACCGTCGAACCTACCCAAAAGCATCTTACACCTTACCGCCAGATAAAGAGGAGTTACACGATCATTTCCGAAACCTGGTCTTCCCTCACGGCAGCTGTTCAAGAGGTATGGGCCTCAGCTTTCTGGAATATCTTCCCAACAACTGGACAGTGAGATTGAGTCCCACATCAAAACTTCTGCGTCGTAAAACTTACTTCCGGTGTAAAATTTTAGCAGTGCAGAGATTACAAACCGGAGTTTTATCATTCCACACAAGAGACATCGTCTTTACACACAGCACGAAATCCATGTGTTTTCCCGCCCTCCTTTGATTGACAGGATATAATTGGCCCCGATCATCGGATGTTTTTAAACTATCGGCCGATTAGCCCATAGCATGAAAAATAGCCTTTATCGGCTGATACCGATTATCGGTGCATCTCTAAGATAAAGTCAAGTATGTGCCAAGAGTTTTGAAACTGAGGAACTTATGTTCTGTAAACGATGTCTTAGACAATTTCTTAAATGTATTAACTTCTGCATTTTTAAAAATAATAGTTGAACAAGATTAATAAGGGATTAAATTTGTTAAAAGAGCAACATTTTCCATTTAGCCCAGTCTATACGCAACGTTTGGTCTTGAAATTGTCTAGACATGTTTGGTTTCAAGTTTACGTCTTAAGTTTCACACTGGAGCTATAAGATGAATGTAGCTAACAAATAATACATTTATCACACCAAAATAATTTCTTTAAACACAGAATGTTCCTTTAAACACCCTTTAAATGTTAGATAGCCTAAACGTCTGTGTCAGTATTTATATTATCCAAAATGTTTTTGTAGTTTGGTCTTAAATTTTCCCTCCTGGAAAATGCTGTAATTTCTTCCTTCACAGATACCACCTGAAGTGCTACGTGTACCTCTCTCAAGTGGAGGCCCTCAACATTCCCAACAGTCTGGAAAGGTTCCTCAGTAGCCCTAAAGAGGGAATGATTAAGGGCTTATGGAAGAACCACAATAACGAACCTCAGGTACAGACACCTCATTTTCTTCCCATCATATTTTGTACAGATTCAGTCAAAAAAGACAATGCAAGGGTTTCTCTATTGTCTCTCTTGAAGTCAATAATAATAATAATAATAATAATAATAATAATAATAATAATATAATTTTATAATCAGTGTTTTTCTCTACTGTACGTGTGTAGGCAAACAGACTTTTCTTTATATCTGCATAAATATTCCCTAAAACATCATCAGATTTTCACACAAGTCCTAAAAGTAGATAAAGAGAACCCAGTTAAACAAATGAGACAAAAAGATTGCACTTGGTCATTTATTTATTAAGGAAAATGATCCAATATTACATATATGAGATTGGCAAAAGTATGTGAACATCTAGGATTAGCAGTTAATCTGAAGGTGACTTTAGAGTCAGGTGTCTTCAATCAGTGGGATGACGATCAGGTGTGAGTGAGCACCCTGTTTTATTTAAAGAACAGGGATCTGTAAGAGTCTGATCTTCACAACATGTTTGTGGAAGTGTATCATGGCATAAACGAAGGAGATTGCTGAGGATCTCAGAAAAAAGGGTTGTTGATGCTGATCAGTCTGGAAAAGGTTACAAAACCATCTCTAAAGAGTCTGGACTCCACCAATCCACAGTCAGACAGATTATATACAAATGGAGGAAATACATGACCACTGTAACCCTCCCCTGGAGTAGGGTCCAATAAAGATCTCCCCAAAAAGTAGATACGTAATAGTCCGCGTGGTCACAAAGGAACCCAGGGTAACTTCTAAGCAACTAAAGGCCCTCTCACATTGGCTAATATTCATGAGACTACCATCAAAAGAACACTGAACAACAATGGTGCGCATGGCAGTGTTACAAGGAGAAAGCCAGTGGTCTCAAAAAGAACATTGCTGACCTTCTGCAGTCTGCTAAAGATCATGTTTACAAACCAGAATGCTGTTGTAAAAATGTTTTGTGGAGAGATGAGACCAAAATAGAATTTTTGGTTTAAATGAGAAGTGATTGTTTGGAGAAAGGAAAACACTGCATTCCAGCACAAGAACCTTATCCCATCTGTGAAACACGGTGGTGGTGGTAGTATCATGGTTTGGACCTGTTTTGCTGCATCTGGACCAGGACGGCTTGATGGAACAATGAATTCTGAATGATATCAGCAATTTCTAAAGGAAAATATCAGGACACATGTCTTCAGTTTAATTTCTATATATCACTTCTAACAATAGACATTGTTAGAAAGCAGCTTTACAGAAATCCAGAGAGAGTAAGAGTGTGAGGGGGCGCGTGAGGGGGCACACAAAGGAGAGAGAGTGAGAGAACCCTTGGAGAGAGAGAGAGAGAATCGTAGGTGAGAGAGAGAGAGAGAGAGAGAGAGAGAGAGAGAGAGAGAGAGAAAACCCTTGGATGGACTTGACTTTAAAATATCCTTTAATACCAAAGAATAAAATGTTTTTCCCTCATAGACGAATCAATTAAGCATCATGTTTTAGCACATCACATTATCACTAAAAAATATAAAATAAAAATGTCAAATTTCCATTATAATCAACATCACAAATACACTGATTTACACCCCATTTCTGTTTAAATGTTTCAAGGTCATTAACCAACTTGTAGTAAGTATTCACGGTCCCGGTCAGCGAGGATGTGTTTGAGGACAGGGAAAGTCCCTAGCCAGTTCTTTCTCCAGGGAGCAGCTTTAAAGATTTTGTTCAGTACGAGGAGGCGGAGTCTGATGACCACACCCCTCTCCGGTCCGATCCTAAAATCCAGCCTGGTTCTCAGGGTGCTCCTGTGATGCAGCACTGCCTCAAGCACTTCCAGCACTTCCTGTGCAGACTGGTGGAGCTCTACATCGCCCCAGGTCCCAAGGAGCGGGGCTAACCGGGGGAGGCGGAGTTAACAGAGAGTCTGTGCGTATTTGATCAGAAGGAGTGTGTGTCTGCATTCTCGGCTGCGTGTCAGCTCTCCCTGGAGTGTTCGCTTCCCCGTGTACATCACCAAGGGAAACCACAAATCTCCCTCCAGAGATGAGCGGAAAGGTCACAAACCAAAATGATTTTATTTACCCAGCGCATATTAAACAGAACATACTCTCAGATTTGCATATTATTGTTTATTTGATAGTTTTCTGATGATTATTCTGGATTTACTTTTTTATGTGATATTACTGATTTATTTATCATTTGCTGTTTATTATTACTAATTACGGTGTATAATTACTCATAAATGAATATCAACATCAACAATAATAATACTTAATATTAATAATATGATTATTAATGACGTGTGTGTGTGTGTGTGTGTGTGTGTGTGGTGATGATGGTGATGATGTCAGACAGCGGCGGTGTGACTCCGCCTCCACGGTGGTTTGAGTCTCTGATGAACACCTGTTTCTCTGAGCTGGACTTCAGCATACACGCCGTCGCCGTCTCCCTCCTCATGGACCTGGTGGGTCTGACCCAGTCTGTCACCATCGTGACAGCAGAATGGGTGGGCGTGGCTGACTCCGCCCAGACAATGAGCTCAAGCCAGGGTCATGTTGCCGTGGTGATCAGGCCGCCGCTCACACAGGGGATGTTAAAGCACATCGCCGACAAAACCGACTTCTTCAAGGTGACACGTTAATCTCTCTTTCTTCATTTCTTCCATCCCTCTCTCACTCTTTTCTCCTTTGTCTCTTTCCTTTTTTCTTCATCTGTCTCTCTTCCTCTTCTTTACCACGGTTTCTCCTGCTCTTTTTCAGTTGTGTCCTACCTTTTTTATTCCTCTACCACGTTTTCTGTCTTTCTTCATTTCTTTCATCCCTCCCTCACTCTTTTCTCCTTCCTCTCTTTCCTTTTTTCTTCATCTGTCTCTCTTCCTCTTCTTTACCACGGTTTCTCCTGCTCTTTATCAAGTGTGTCCTACCTTTTTTATTCCTCTACCACGTTTTCTTTCTCTTTCATGTTTATCAATTTTATGGTTCCCTTTTTGCTCTTTCTTTCTCTCCGTTATTTTTTACATTTCTTTTCTTCTTTCTTTTTAGTTTCAAACTTTTTGTCAGTCCCTCGTGTAATGTGTTTGTCTCTCACTTTTTTTTGCTTTTTTCCCTCCTGATTTCTGATTTTCATTCTTTCTATTTAATTCTCATTCATCTCTCTCTTTCTCATTCTCTATCATTCTCTCTCTCTCATCCTCTCTCTCTCACACACACACACACACACACATTCTCTCTCTCATTCTCTCTCTCTCAACCTCTCACACACACACATATTCTTTACATTTTCTCTCCGTAGGGATCGTCTCGGGGCGCGGCATACTCGGCCATGTTTGGTAAACCAGACAGTACACAGCAGCTCAGAGCACAGCGGGAAATCCCCATGTTTTTGACTGCATGCCATTCAGAAGTCTTGTCATCATAACACTCCACTTCATCCATGGTGATAGTGCCGTTATCTCCTCCAGCAACGAACAGGAGATCGTCCAGCACCTCAATGCCGAAGTTGCTGCGCTGGATGTTCATGGCTGGACCTTTTCTCCACACGTTGGTCTGAGGATTATACACCTCTACATCCCTTAGGTGATTAACACCATCATATCCCCCAACAGCATAAACGTGCCCTCCGTACGCGACCACGCCCAGTCCACACCTTCTGATCATCATGGGGAGGATGACGGTCCACACTCCCACCTGAGGACTGTAATACTCCCCCGTGGACAAATATGTGGTCTTGTGAATCCCTCCGCATACGTACACTTTGCCATTTAGTACTGTAGCGCTAGAGGCGCTCCTTTTTTCGTGCATTGGCGCGATCATGCTCCACCGATCATTCTCAGGTTCATATCGCTCGACCGTATTCAGATAATCGATTTTATCGACTCCTCCCATCGCATAGATATGACCATCCAGCACACACACGCTCACGTTACACCGGCAAGAGCGCATGGGGCTCACCTGAGCCCAGGTTTTGGTGATGGGGTCAAACCTTCTAACTCTTCTGAAGCTATCGTCGTCGTAAATCTCCCTGACGAATCCTCCGATGCAGTACACAAAGCCGTTCAGATACACTGCCCTGTGATCGGTTAGTGGAATCTCGTCATTACACTTGATGAACACCCAGCGTGCTGCTCGCGTATCGTATGCTTCTATGGAATTGGCGGGATTACTGCGGCCCCGGCCACCGATGGCCAGCAGAACAGTGCTGGGCAGGCGGAGTCTCGTGAGATCAGAGCTGAGAGAAAGGCTCGGGTTGAGGTCATCGATGCCCATTAGAAGGCTGGTGATGATCGGCTTACATGTCATGTCGTCCATCACTAAAACGTTGTTGCTCACATTGTTCATGAGGTAATCGTGCGTCAGTAGCCCCAGACGCACCTTGGGCAGTAACACTCCTATGTGTGCTTTCCGTTTACATGGCGCATGTTTGATCCACTGTAAGACGGCCTCGAACACCACGCTTTCCTGGTTCACGTTCAGTTCGTCCTTCTCGATGATCTCGCTCAGCTGCTCAACCATCAGGTCCAGGAACTCCTCAGAGAGGCGCACCATCTCCTCAAAGTTGTGCAAGATAAACCGGAAGGCCTGCTGATTCAACTTCTCACAGAAGTGGGAGCGAGCAAAATGCCAGATGTTAACACAGTTCTCTGGACACAGCTGAGCCTTCAGGAACGCACAGCACTCGTTCACCAGGCTGCTCACCAACATATAATCAGCAGCAATCAGCAGCTTATACACGTTTTTCTCCGTGATGTTAACACATCTTATATACGCGTACTCCACGATCAGCTCCATTATCTCGGCAGAAACATTAGGGATGCTGTACCTGAGCTTATCAGGAGGGTACCAGCCGTGGGTGAAGAGAGCCATGAAGTACGGGCTGCAGCCGCACAGGATGATCTTGTGCACGTGGAACTCAGCGCTGTCCACAATGATGACTACGTCAGAGAGATGCTTCTCTAACCGCAGCTCATTGATGTTGTTGCAGGACATCGCATACACCTTCCTCACCATTCCCTTCTCTTGTTCCTTTTTACTCATGTTCTGTCCAGTGGTTCTGTGCAGGTCAGAGCTACTGAATGTACAGCTTTCATCTGAATGTAGATTGTGTTGATGCAGATCAGCTTTTCAACTCGGAATGTTCCGATTCTGGATTTCAGAATAATAACAGCTCATGATTCCAAGGTTCCAATTCCAATTCTCTAACCAATTCCAATTCTCTAACCTGACAGAATCCTGCAGTTCAGGATCAGTCTCTGTGAAATGCTTTAAAAACAGCTTTAAATCCTGCGCATGTCCAAAATGCACACGTACGGCATAAAGAACCATTTATTTTCCTGGAAAAAAACCTCCTCCCAGGGGGAATTTCCCAAATTGAATTAATTCTACATTAAAATGATTAAATATTGATGATGAAATAGTTTATAATGGCTGTATAGTTATTTATTTATTTATTGGTTTATTTGTTTAATAGCTTTATAGATAGATACATAGATAGATAGATAGATGTTTATACAGATAAACATTACAAAGTAACCTTTGTCATGGAAATTAGACAACACTCGCAGACTCATCCTCTGAAGGTAAAAAGGTTTATTACAGAAAGATGGTTAATACAGGATAGAATAAAGCAGGATAGAATAATGAGAGCGCTCTGAAGCCCTTGTACTAAACCACTACTATATATGTATGAAACACAGAGCATGACATAATTCTGTGTACCGATAAGATGCAGTTTGAGGCATTTCAGACAGGCTTTGTTTTAGGAACTTGGAAGATGTCTAGACGAACTGGGAACAGAAGAACACGTTTCTGTCTCTGTAAGCAGATAAACATTCTGCACTGATCTCAGTGACATGACATGGCCTTCGTGACATGACATGGCCATTAAGTTATCTATTAATGATAGATAACCACACAAAATGGACAGTGGAAAAACCCTGAAGGCAAGCAACAGAAGATGTGGTCATATCGGGACTAGAGGAATGGATTTTACATCATCCTAAACCCATTAGCATACGAACAGACAGTAAAACCCTTGAGAGCACAATATTTAATGTCAGGGGAAGAGATGGCCACCTAATGTGGCACCCAATAACACACTGGAGATTCCCCCCAGGTCTCACTGAACGAGAGGCCAAGGATACAAAAGTATGGGACTACATACTGACTCAGACCTGGCAAACAATACATATGAATCTAGTGCTTGATGTAATGCGTCATGAGCAGCATCCTGTCTTTTCACATAACCAAAGCCAAAGCAAGGTCAAGTATATAAACACACCAGTAGGAATGAAAATGAACAACCTAGCAATGAACAAGTGGACTACTAGGTCATTGGAACCATGGGCGACGCAAACCTATGAGAGGAGAATTAATATGAAACCTATTAGAGCCACTGTGACTGAGAGGAGAGGTACACAGCTGATAAAGGACCTAGGCCTACCGACAGGAACCTCTAGCATGCTAATATACTACGGAGAATGGTCAATGAAGAATTATGTATGTATTACATCCTCACTAATCAACGGCCGTAAAATGAGGCCCCCTTAATGCCTAATGTTGACACTATTAGCCATAGTGGACCAGGGGTAGCTACTAACAATTGGTACTGGATTTGGAATAGAAATAGGTATTATCATCAATTGGACCAGAGACAGTTGGAAGCAGCTACCTGGGAATGGTTCAAAGAGAGGGTTAGACTGACGGGAAGTGTGGTAACGGCCATCACGAGGAGTATAGTGGACACTACCATGAGTGTGTGGAACACGATGTGGGATATTATAGAATGAATAAAAATTCATTGGTGGTACTTGGTCATGGGTCTAGGTATATTCTTCGTAGTGCTAATAGGACATTTCTTAGGAGTTTGGGGATGCTGTGTGTGGGTAGCAAAAGGATGTATTTGCTCGTGTAAGCGAAACTTAGGGATAGAGAAAAGTACAGGTGAAACCTTGCGGACCGAGAAAAACTGTTGAACAAAGGTAAATACATCAAAGCTAGGAACAAGCTCAGAGTTAAATCAACAAGTATGAGCACATCCTGTGTTCTTAGAGGTGAGAGACAGGTTATTTTTGTGCTCTGGGTGCATAGCTAGCACATGCAGACACACCTGCTGACCTTTGAATGAAAAGAGCAGATATATGTTCCAAGAAACAAGCTATAGGAGGAGCTTCTTGAACCTGATAAAAAGAGATCCAATAACAGCCATACTTACACAGCTTCAGGAACTTTCACAAAAGCAAATTTTAATTTGAAATTGCATCCGGGATCTTGATTAAAACCAATCCTTAGAGAGATGGCAGAGGAAAACAGCTCATCACGAATGACGAACAAATCTCTGAATGAGGACCAAGCCCCTGCTGGGGCCTTAGACTCGGTCATATTGCAGGTAATTCTCTATTATAATGTATGGATCACCTGGTCAGTATGGCAAATTATACAAAGAAATCCCATATGCCAGGGTGTAATTGCTATAGTAGGACTGTCTTGTATATATCTTACATATAGAATATCTGTAAGCTTGATAGTAACCCAACTGTTCACAGGCTCAAAAGGCTGGAATAAAATATTGGCACCTAGAGGGCGTTATTCGCTCATTGTTGAAGTACTTTTGATGGAAATAATTCTGTACTTAGGGGACAAATTTAAGTTTGCACACTGTGAATTTATTGCATTAACTATACACTGTTTGTGGTTATTGTATATGACTGCACTAACCTTAGTAAAAAATGGAAGAACCTTAATCAGAACAATGTTATGTCTAACTGTATTCTCTAGTATTTGTTTACTAATGGGAGAACTGTACAGCAGCCAAGGGTCCACATTGATAGGAATAGTATTTTTCTTTACTGATTTAAGAAGATTGGGCAAGGTTTGTACGATAATTAATTGCGAGTGTCGTACATGTGAGGACTCACAAGATGTCTTGCCCAAATAGGAAAAAGACATGAACCTAGGAGACATGATTGCACCAATCCTTAAAAGAAAAGCTCCTAGAAGATCAGAGAGATGTGATTTATGTTTGGGAAATTCAATCAAGTGATATTATATGCTTACTACAGACAATAAACATGTATGTTCACAATGATATACAGCAGTTTGGGTGCAAAATGGGGAACCAACTCCTATACAAATGGTATCTACTGAAATATCTGTACACAAGAGTCAAGATGCATTAGAAAAGATATTCAGAAGTTTTGGCTTAATCAAATGTGAACTCCTTTTAAAATGAGGAAGGTGCTACCTTCACTCCGAATTGGTGTAAAATAGTAAACCTGAGGAAATACTGGGCGGTAGAGGCAAACGGAGGTAGAATTTTTTACAATATGTTAGAATTTTATGAAATGGCTAGTACTATAGTAAAAGGTCTTAAAGTGGTGTGGCAGCCTACAGGTCGAATGGGCATGTGTTTAATACATAACAACTGTCTGTTTTACAGACTGTGGTAATCCTGGAGGTCTTAAGGGCCAATGCGGAAGTCGAGCTATAACTTATCCCCAGAAGTTGGTGTCCCGAGGGAATCTTGTGGTACTGGGGACCTCCAGGGGGTATTACCTGCTGCTGGCTCTATGACGATTACTTATACACATTGCCCATAGATTCTGAACACTCCCAGTGGCAACTTTTACACGGATTAGGCCCCCTAAGACCACACGTTTTGAACAGGGACCCAGATTGGTGGGAGTGTACCCTGATTCCTAAATTTTACAATTGCAAATGGCATTTTCAAATTCTAGCTGGATTTGACCTAGGCGTCCAAATATGGTGTGATGAGTACCTTCCGTTCACTCTACCCTACCCTGATTCTGTAGGGTTATTGGACAATGATACCTGGAAGGTATCTGGTAGGGCCGAGTCTCCAAGAGAGGGTGTTCTAGTTCTAGGAGTTTTGGATCTCAGGAATTTGTAGTCTCGGCCCTGCCGAGTATTTCTTGTTTAATGTAGATACAAGCTGATATAATATGTTACTTATGATTATATGTTATAACTGCCTTGAAATATGTGTTATGATTAAACTCTGTAAAGACCCTCAATCTTGACAGCCCGGGGAAACACAACCGCGTCAGAAGAAAAAGAAAGACAAAGGTGAGAAACCAGTCCCAAGGTACCCAGCAATATGGAAGAAGATTAATTGGAAATCTTCTGGACTGGGGGCGTTGAAAAAAAAAAACTTTCCTGACATTATGCTCATCAGGTGGCTGAATTGGAGAAATTGATAGCACACATAGATATGACATTGAAGCATATTAGTGAACCATGAGAGAATATGCATTCTGTTTCTCAAACCACACAGCTTCCTGTTTTTCTCTTAAGAAAGATGTTGACCATTATGCTTTTCTGCTAACAACACAAGTAAGGGCTTACAGTGAGGGAAAGAAGTATTTGATCCCCTGCTGACTTTGTACATTTGCCCACTGACAAAGAAATGGTCAGTCTATAATTTTAATGGTAGATTTATTTGAACAGTGAGAGACAGAATAACAACAAAAAAATCCAGAAAAACGCATGTCAAAAATGTTATAAATTGATTTGCATTTTAATGAGGGAAATAAGTATTTGACCCCCTCTCAATCAGAAAGATTTCTGGCTCCCAGGTGTCTTCTATACAGGTAACGAGCTGAGATTAGGAACACACTCTTAAAGGGAGTGCTCCTAATCTCAGCTTGTTACCTGTTTAAAAGACACAGAAGCAATCAATCAATCAGATTCCAAACTCTCCACCATGGCCAAGACCAAAGAGCTCTCCAAGGATGTCAAGGACAAGATTGTAGACCTACACAAGTCTGGAATGGGCTACAAGACCATTGCCAAGCAGCTTGGTGAGAAGATGACAACAGTTGGTGCGATTATTTGCAAATGGAAGAAACACAAAAGAACTGTCAATCTCCATCGGCCTGGGGCTCCATGCAAGATCTCACCTCGTGGAGTTGCAATGATCATGAGAACAGTGAGGAATCAGCCCAGAATTACACGGGAGGATCTTGTCAATGATCTCAAGGCAGCTGGGACCATAGTCACCAAGAAAACAATTGGTAACACACTACGCCGTGAAGGACTGAAATCCTGCAGCACCCGCAAGGTCCCCCTGCTCAAGAAAGCACATATACACGCCCGTCTGAAGTTTGCCAATGAACATCTGAATGATTCAGAGGACAACTGGGTGAAAGTGTTGTGGTCTGATGAGACCAAAATGGAGCTCTTTGGCATCAACTCAACTCGCCGTGTTTGGAGGAGGCGGAATGTTGCCTATGACCGCAAGAACACCATCCCCACCGTCAAACATGGAGGTGGAAACATTATGCTTTGGGGGTGTTTTTCTGCTAAGGGGACAGGACAACTTCACCACATCAAAGGGACGCTAACATAATTTTCTAAACTCTATGATGTCATTTGTGACTAACATAATCACAGTTATGGTACTGTGACTTGATCTAAAACCCGATTGGTGATCATTTAGGATATTATTATCAGTTAGAAATTGTTTTATATATATATATATATATATCAATGATTAGAATTTTTTTTAGCTAGAACTGGTAATCTGGAGACAGGGCGATAATTATTAAGATCTCAAGGGTCTCCACCTATTAATAATGGAATGACTGTTGCCAATTTCCACAGTCTTGTGGATGTTTTAATGTCTAGTTTCACTCAAGCATTGTAAACCTGGGAAGTTGAAATGGGAGAAAAATTAAACTCTTGTTCGGGGCAATGTTTAGCAGGGTCAACAGATTTCCTAAAGGTACCAGAATTAATAGACTCAGAACTTAAGCCAGCAGAAAAATAGTTTTTAAAAGTATCAGCAATATCTACTCTACCCTTAACTACAGTTTGGTTGACAATTAAATGATATGGAACTTCAAGCGTTAAACTTGAATTCAACGTAGATTTAACTAACTTCCAATTTGATTTCCAGTCATTAGAGGATGTACAAAGTAGATCAATATAAATAAATATTTTGACCATACCTGACCAATTAGTGTTTGGTGTTTTTTTTACTCAGCAACAAAAATTTTAATGACTTATCTGTGTAATTTTGGATCACTTGAGTTAGTAATAACTTATAATCTGTTAGAGCTGCCATGCAACCATTGTTGGCCAAACTCCCGTCAATCTCTAAAAATAAATTTCAGTTCTACACCAGGCACAGCTAATTGGCTTGACAAAGCTTTTGAACCAATCAGATGCCAGGAAGTTTAAAATATTAATTGGTGTCATCTGTGAGGCAGCACAAGTGCTAAAACAACAGGTTTAGAAGAAGGTCAAGATAATTAAAAGGGGTGCCTGAAATACAGTATAAAATGGAATTGCCAGCTTGTACATCTGTACTTAGAATTCTCAGAATCAATAATAATGCAATTAAAACAAGTTGGTGGTTTTGTACTGCTGTTTATTGCTGTTGGATTGGTCGACGCATAATGGTCAAGACTGTGGAAGATTCAAGCTACTTCAGGAGCACCACTTGTGTAGCTTGAAAGGCATTTTGATCCTTTTCCTACTTTGAGTGTAACAGCAGAGTGCAATGAGACTACAGTGTATGTGGCCGTAAAGAAAAATCTGTTTGGTAATGGTAAACCCATCAATATGGCTGCTCTCACCCTGGGAGGCTGTGCTGCTAAAGGGGAAAATGCTGCTTCTCAAGTCCTTATCTACTGCAATAGCAAGTTTTCTGTAAGTCTTTATTTCTAGAAATCCTTGATTCTGTTTAAATCTTGTGATCGCTTGCATTACTTCTCTCTCAGGTGAACGAGGATGAACTGGCCTTTGTCTTTGCCCTTGGTTTTGCTTCGGAGCCTTTAAGTGGTACTCCCATTTCAATTCACTATCCAAGGTATTGTGCCATATGTTAAACCTGTTTGGATTTACTTGGACAACTCTACTAAATCTGGTCTCTTTCAAATGCTTTCCAGATTCTGTGATGCTCCCAGCAGTACTCTGATGCCTGTGTGGTGTTCCCAAGTGGAGGGAAACGTTTATCCCAAATTTAGTAAATTCAACTATGCCACCAGGGGAAATGCTCCCAAATAAAGGCACACATAACTTTTACCACTCGGGGCAAGGAACATGAGAGTGAGACATGAGTATGAATATAAATTACATTTTATTATGACACTTAAGCATCACTAAAACTTAACATACAAATTTAAAATCTATCTCCCATGATGCACAATAAGGATTTTTAAAACTGAGCACTTCTCCAAGCCCATGCTGGGCAGGGACAAGGCAGGCCAGCTACAGCTCAGGAGGTCATCCAAGCCCAGTGCAAGTCACACCGAAATCATCAAACACTACCTACACCATAAGGAAGTTGTTGTGTTGGCAGACTGAGCACACTGTGAAGCACACACCAACGAATAAATGCAGCTAGTCTCCCCTGTCCCACCAAGACTCACTGGCTCCTGGAGAGAAAGAAGACACTGGTTAACCCAAAATTACACAAACAATAAACAAAAAGAAACAACTTACTGACACCATGGGGTGGGGGCTAGATCACCCAGGCCCACTGACACCACCACATGAAATAGAGGCAGTTAACAGCACCTAAGAAGGATCAAAATTATGGTAAAAAGTAAATAAAATGAAAAATATAGCAACTGTAGCATGGAGACAGTAAGGCTTAACATACACCTTGTTTTGTGGAACAACAAACCTGAAACAGGTTTGGGGCAGGAAAACACTAATTTACCACTTAGCCTCTCAGACTACATGTGGTTGCAGAACATAAGCCAAACATGCATCCAAAACTAAAGTCAACAAAACCGACACTAACATAACGAACAATACTAGACAAAGTGAGACAATAAATAAAACCATGAAACAATGACAAAACAAAATAAGAAATCGATGAAGCAAAACAGATCAAGTGGAGCAAAACACTGAAGTAAAGCAAAACAGATCAAGAAAGTGACCATAAAATGAAGTCAGGTAAAGCAAAACAGATCGCGTGAAACAAAATAATAAATAAAACAAAACAGCAGTGGCGTCACGTGTAGCATCTTTGGCTAGGGATTTGTCTTAGAGAAGACTTAGATGCTCAACTCCCCACTCTCATCTTAACACAAAGATCAGAGTGTCAACCTAACTCTACCAAGTCCAAATGTGAAAAAGGGAGAGGTGCACATACCATTAGATTGAATAAACACCAGACGCATATATATGTATACATAAACATATCATTCAGCCACCAGCTAAATGTTGCGATCACTGAATGTGATCTCTGGCGCCAACTCGCCACAATGAACATGCCAACCGTGCCGCTCTAAGACTGTAAATAAACAAATTAGCCTTTAGATGTTCACCTCATTACACAGGGAGCAAAGCCTGAACGTACCCAAATGGAAATGGGAACCAGAAATGCCAGGGGAGCGAGGAACTCTGAATCACCAAGACACCCATGTGCCTCCCAAAATAAGGGTCCTTAAATAGTCGGATAGCTACCACCCTATTGGTCTGCCGAAGCCATCCCCTGAGCAGAGCCAATAGGATAGCCAAATCACTTACCCTACCACATTCTACCCCCTTTTATTTGAATCGGCGTCCCGACGGTGACCCAACAAACACACACCCTTGGACTATTTCGGGCTTCCATCCCACGGCCTAAACCAAACTGAAATTCTATTAGATTTAGAGCCTGGTGCAGTGACTGCTCTCACGCCCCCTCCTCCACGACTCGTGGTAGATGGTACGGGTTTGAATGGTGGCCTGCAATGGCCCGCCCCGTTCTCCGCAAGGGAATGACATCCATATATGACCGGCCTGCCAGCAAACCATCATGCCCTGATTGTACACACGATACAAGTCCAGGAACCCCAAGGACCCCAGAAACTATGGCCCCCTCATCAAAACTTACCGGCTTACTCTGTAACGGAACAGGGCCCTGCAGAACAGGAACATTAGGAGCTGGCCCCCGACTTACAGGAGGGGTCTCCGGTACCAACATCAGCAGATCAACATCCTCTCATATTTCTACCGATGGCACCTCTTCCCTGAAACAGGGAGAGGTGTCCAGGCAGGAACTGGACTATTCTTCTGGATCCGGGTCTTCAAGGGAGAGCAATGAACGCACCTAACCTTGCCCATGTCAGCCACGGGTGCAATGGTATATACACTACACCAGGGGTCCCCAACCCGCGGGCCACGGACCGGTCATTTGGTACCGGGCCGCACAGAAAGAATAAATAACTTACATTATTTACGTTTTATTTATTAAACGGCCCCATTTATTTATCAAACGGCCCCATTGGCATACCAACTTCACAACAGCCTTGGGAAGCTGCTGGCGCTCCTCTACACTAGGAAGCATCCCACACCTCCAAACAATTAGGGCCTCACCAATAACAGGATCCTCTTATTGCAAGGACTGCATATCCACAGCTAGACTGGGCAACTCAGTAACTACTGCTTGGGAACCCAGCCCATCTTCCCCGCCTGCCTTACACTGGTTTGGAGCACTGTGGACCGGCAGTAACGCATCTAACTCAACCTGGTTTGAAGGACCTAAATTCATTGAGCCCTGGTCTTTCCCTACCAAACTGTGACTCTGCAGTTTGGCGGGACCTAGTTTTCCGACGGTTGGGGAAAACTCTGTCCAACCTGCCCCCTATGAGTCACCTCCCGATGTGCTATGGAAGTAGGAACACATTCTCCGTCACATTCACGAGCGTAATGACCAGGCTTTGACAACGATGACAGGGTAATACCTCAGTACGGGATGATCGACGAACGCGCTGAGGAAACTGCATACATGCAAGAGGTGATCTGCCAAAATCAGTTCTTATTAAAAGACTAATGCACAAAGTAAACAGTCAAGTGTGGCTCATTGTTTCCTGTAATTGAAAGATATTTGTATTTATTGCTTTACCGTTCAGCAATAAATGACAGAATAATCATTAGACAAATACAGCCTTTTTTTTTACGTTCACCTTTTTTCCTCCATTTGGAGTTGCAGAAGGTCCATCTCCATGTCACTTTTCCAATTTGCATTTGGAGATGCACCTTTATACAGCACCTTTGCAGGCAGCTAGGAAGACAGAAGGATATGATTGATGTCTGTAATCCATATGCAGAACAAATATTTTTAATCAGGACGACTGCAAACAATTTTTTACACTGCCAAGATTCTGTGTGGAGGAACAACCCCAATTCCAAAAAAGTTGTGACACTGTGTCAAGTGTAAATAAAAAACAGAATGCAATGATTTGCAAAATCTCAAACCCATGTTATTCACAATAGAATATAGAAAAACTATTAAATGTTTAAACTGAGTAAATATACAATTTTAAGGGGTAAAAAAGGTAATTTTGAATTTGATGGCTGCAACACGTTTCAAAAAAGTTGGGACGGGGCAACAAGAGGCAGGAAAATCAGTGTTATTAAAAAGAAACAGCTGGGTGTTAACTGGCAACAGGTCAGTAACATGATTGGGTATTTTTAAAAAAGAGTGTCTTAGAGAGGCAGAGTCTTTCAGAAGTAAAGATGGGCAGAGGTTCACCAATCTGCAAAAAACTACATCTACAATTTGTGGAACAATTTCAGAATAATGTTCCTCAACGTAAAATTGCGAAGACTATCTTCTCATATCTCCTCATCAGAAGAATATCTCCTCATCTACAGTACATATCATATTCAAAAGATTCAGAGAATCTGGAGAAATCTCTGTGGGCAATGTTTGGTCTAGCAAACAGAAACTATACCTGAACACAATAACCACTTACGACTGTGGCAGGATGTGCTGTTGCAGAAGGTTCAGTTAATACAACGTGTCCATCAGCAACTGTAAGAAAATGAAATCAGATGCTCAATGTACATTCTCAAACAAATACAACTAATATACAAAGACATAAGGATCATCATGATTGTTTAAGGTTAAATCACTTAAAGCACTGGGGCCGGATTCTAATTTGCTACATAAACATTTTACCAAACCACTAATATCATGGGAGACAGACGACTCTGATGAACTTTCCCCTTGATTAAGGGACAGTGCCAGCAACTCAGCCGGAATGAGTGAAGGTGCTGGTGGTTCCTCACCCATTTTACAGGCCTCTGCCTTCTTCAAGCATTTACTCGATCCGTTACTTTTTGTCCAAGCCAACTCTCTGTCTAAATCCTCTAATTCTGCTTTGCTAAAGTATGTGGATCATCTTTTCTCACCCTGGTGTGTTTACAGGTGCATCTCAAAAACTTTGTATATATTGGAAAAGTTCGGTTTTTTCCACAATTTAATTCAAAAAGTGGAATTTTCATATAGTACAGATTCATTACACATAAAGTGAAATATTTCAAGCTTTTTTTGTTTTAATCTTGAAGATTACGGCTTACAGCTCACAGAAATCAAAAATCCAACATCTTAAAATATTAGAATAAAGAATTTATAATACAGAAATGTCAACCTTCTGAAAATAATGTTAATTTATGAGCTGACACTCGGTCAGGGCTTTAATCCTTTTGCAGGAATTACTGCATCGATGCAGCGTGGCATGGAGGCAATCAGCCTGTGGCAGTGCTGAGATGTTCTGGAAGGCCAGGTTGCTTTGATAACGGTCTTCAGCTTGACTGTATTGTTGGGTCAAGTGTCTCTCATAGATTGTCTATAGGGTTCAGGTCAGGCGAGTTGGCTGGACAATCAGGCACTGTAATACCATGGTCAGTAAACCAGTTACTAGTAGTTTTGGCACTGTGGGTAGGTGCTGAGTCCTGCTGGAAAAGAAAATCAGCATCTCCATAAAACTCGTCAGCAGATGGAAGCATGAAGTTCTCTAAAATCTCTTGGTAGTCGCTGCATCGACTCTCGACTTGAGAAAACACAGTGGACCAACACCAGCAGATGACATGGCCCCCAAATCATCACTGACTGTGGAAACTTCACACTGGACTTCAAGCAACTTGGATTCTGTGCCTCTCCACTCTTCCTCCAGACTCTAGGACCTTGATTTCCAAATGAAATGCAACATTTACTTTCATCTTCCCCATGATTGTGGTGTGTGTACTGAGCCAGACCATGAGATTCAAGGCTCGGGAAACCTTTGCAGTTGTTTTCAGTTAATAAGCTGATTAGAACTCTTCTCCGGTTGACATTTCTGTATTACAAATTCTTTATTCTAATATTTTGAGATACTGAATGTTTGATTTCCATGAGCTGTAAGCCCATCAAGATGAAAACAGAATATACTAAAGTTCAACTTCTGGAATTAAATTACAGAGAAAAAGGAACTTTTCCAAGATATTCTAATATTTTGAGATGCACTTGTATATACTCATGTGTTAACTCTGTTACTAATAGGAGGGGGGTTGAACTTACTCCTCACAAATGTTCTGGAAAACTCAGAGGAAGCACTGTTTGGGTTAATCAACCTAGAGTTCAGGGTTTATGTCAGGCCAAGTTAACCTTGCTTTCAGGAATACCCCCTTGGTTTCTGTTACTTTCTAACACATGGGCCCACAGCAAAAGTCCCACTTTAAGTAAGCTGCAGGTATGTTTGTTTTGCAGCTCATAATAAATGTCCTGTGGCAACACAAGACATTTCAGGTTCTTTATTTTTATTTGTTTAATTTTTTTACATCACGTCCTCAATTAAGGACTAAAGTTAAATTTCAGTTCTATGTTTGGCAAATTGCTTAGCTAGGTCATGTGACCTAGACAATTAAGAGAATTAAACACTTGGTCCAATCACATGCAAGGGGCAGTAAAATTCTAATTGCTGTCATCTGTTAGGCAGTCCAATTATTTACACAACAGACTCAGAAGAACATCAGGATGCTAAGAAATGCTTGAATACCTGCATAAATAGGAGGTGCTCTCCTAGTAGCGGTGTGCTTGCAGTTGTCTGTTAACAGCAATGGGTTTCAACTATGTGGGGTTTGGTGCGCTGTTGATATTGACAGTTGGATTGTCAGCAGCACAATGGCCAGGATTGATGAATGCTCCTGCTGGATTTCAACCTAACAAGCCAAGTCATCCTTCACTGCTAGTGAGTGCTGGGTTGCCTTCTCAGTGGATGCAAAGTGACAATCAGAGTGGAAGCCCTGCAGTAGCCCCATTTGGAGTGCAGCTTCAAAATCCTTCAGATGCTCAAGACCAGCAAGTAATGCAGAGGCCAGTGAAAAAACTGACTTGGCGTTTTCCAGCAGCACCACAAATCCCTACCCCACCAACACCAGTGAACTTTGTAAGACAGTCTGATGTTGTTCCTACCCAGAGTGTAACGGCAAGGTGCAATGAAACTGCAGTGTATGTAGAGGTGAGAAAAGACCTGTTTGGTCCTAGGGCATCCCTCAATATTACTGCTCTCACACTGGGAGGCTGTGCTGCCAAAGGGGTGGCTGTTTCCTCTCAAGTCCTTGTCTATGAATCACCATTGCATGGCTGCAACAGCAAGTTGACTGTAAGTCTTCTATTGCTAAATACCTTAGTATTGCTTTAAGCTCACTCGGACCTCAATTTACACTTGCTCGTCTCATTCAGGTGACTGCAAATGAGCTGGTCTATATCTTCACCCTTGGTATTGCTTCAGTGCCCTTAAGTAGTGCTCCCATTTTAAGAAGTCCTGGTGCTATGGCTTTTGTTGAGTGCCACTATCCAAGGTATTGCTCTATTCCAAGAAATCTGTTTGGGTTTACTTGGGAGGTTGTGCTTATTTGTGATGGTCCTGTTTTGAATGCTTTTCAGATTCCACAATGTGAGTAGCAGTGCTCTCCTGCCTGCTTGGATTCCATATGCTTCTGCTCAAGCTGCTGAGGAACATCTCCTCTTCTCCTTGAGGCTCATGATGGGTTTGTATCATGGTTGGCTTGTAGCTTGCTTGCTTGTTTGAGGATGAGTTACTAATGTAGCTTCTCCTTGTAGATGACTGGATATCTGAAAGACCTTCTGATTACAACTACCAGCTGGGTGAGCTTATAAATATTGAGGCATCTGTAGTGCAGTTCAACCATGTGCCCCTGCGTGTCTTTGTAGACAGCTGTGTGGCCACTGCTGTCCCTGATATAAATGCAGTCCCCAGATATTCCTTCATTGAGAACCATGGGTGAGTGAGGTTGATTTGAGCCTTTGTAAGCTGTCCTGAACATTCCTAACTGTTGTAAATCCTTCCAGGTGCTTGATTGATTCCAAGCTTACTCACTCCAGTTCCCACTTCATGCCCCAAACTCAAGCAGCTAAGCTGGGGTTTCAGCTGGAGGCATTCAAGTTTCAGCATGTGAACAGTAGCTGGGTAGGTGATGACTGTCTGGACAGGGGTGATGGGCCTGTTTAGCTGTCAGACTATAACTTGGTCTCCTTTTGTTGCCAGTTCTATATTGCATGCATCTTGAAGGCAACAGCAGCATCTGCCCCTGCTGATGCTGAGCACAAGGCTTGTTCCTTCTCAGGCAATAGGTATGTTGCTGTGGCAGTGTTGGTACAGTGCAGATGAGCTGTGACTACTAACACTACTGTTTCTTCCTAGATGGACTGCTGCATATGGTGTTGACCAGGTATGCAGCTGTTGCAACAGCAGCTGTGGTTCAAGGAAGGGTCGTGATCTCTCATCAGAGCAAGGTATTTGGGAGAACCATGTTGGTGTTCATGTCATTTCTCTTTGCAGTCTATGACCTGAAATGCCACTACACAACCTATGATTCTGTTGTATTTGTGGTTTTGTAACCTGTTCATGCACTTTACCTTTATTTGCAGGCTTGCAGCTGGAGAGAGAAGTGAGCCTTGGCCCGATCATGGTTCTGGAAAATGTCTGGTAGTCTAATAACTTTGTCTAAATAAAATTTTATAACTTGTATGTCTTGTGATGCTTTGTTACTTCTGACACACAACTGGGTATGCACTTGTCTTGTAATGGGCAGAGTGCAAGCAGGGACTCCAGCAAAATTATTTGACTGCATAACTAGGTGGGCAAGCCAGAAGATGGCTGACATTAAGGTGCCCCGATTGGTAAAAGTGTGCCTTTATGCCTCCCCCAGGGTGGCATAGTTGGATTTACTAAATTCGGGATAAACATTTCCCTCCACTTGGGAATGCCAAAACATACACATTCAGTGCACTTAAGTAGTTTTCCAGCCATTTTAGACCTAAGCTTCTGTAGCCATAAATTATGATTGTAATCAAAAGGTCAACAAATAATGCTGCACAGAACTTTTTTGCTATCTAAAAAGTTTGTCATTTGTGACTAACACAGCTGCTGTTATGGTACTGTGACTTGCTCTAAAACCTGATTGATCATTAGGGATATTCGGTTAGACTTTCTTGTTTTTTAAGCTAGAACTGGTAATCTGGGGACATGATAGAACCCATCAATATGGCTGCTCTCACCCTGGGCGGCTGTGCTGCTAAAGGGGAAAATGCTGCTTCTGAAGTCCTTATCTACTGCAATAGCAAGTTTTCTGTAAGTCTTTATTTCTAGAAATCCTTGGTTCTGTTTAAATCTTGTGATCGCTTGCATTACTTCTCTCTCAGGTGAACGAGGATGAACTGGCCTTTGTCTTTGCCCTTGGTTTTGCTTCAGAGCCTTTAAGTGGTACTCCCATTTCAATTCACTATCCAAGGTATTGTTCCATATGTTAAACCTGTTTGGATTTACTTGGATAACTCTACTAAATCTGGTCTCTTTCAAATGCTTTCCAAATTCTGTGATGCTCCCAGCAGTACTCTGATGCCTGTGTGGTATTCCCAAGTGGAGGGAAACGTTTATCCCAAATTTAGTAAATCCAACTATGCCACCATGGGGGGGAACCAGGGGAAATGCTCCCAAATAAAGGCACACATAACTTTTACCACTCATGGCAAGGAACATGAGTGAGACATGAGTATGAATATAAATGACATTTTATGACACTTAAGCATCATTAAAACTTAACATACAAATTTAAAATCTATCTCCCATGATGCACAATAAGGATTTTTAAAACTGAGCACTTCTCCAAGCCCATGCTGGGCAGGGACAAGGCAGGCCAGCTACAGCTCAGGTCATCCAAGCCCAGTGCAAGTCACACCGAAATCATCAAACACTACCTACACCATAAGGAAGTTGTTGTGTTGGCAGACTGAGCACACTGTGAAGCACACACCAACGAATAAATGCAGCTAGTCTCCCCTGTCCCACCAAGACTCACTGGCTCCTGGAGAGAAAGAAGACACTGGTTAACCCAAAATTACACAAATAATAAACAAAAAGAAACAAATTACTGACACCATGGGATGGGGGCTAGATCACCCAGGCCCACTGACACCACCACATGAAATAGAGGCAGTTAACAGCACCTAAGAAGGATCAAAATTATGGTAAAAATAAATAAAATGAAAAATATAGCAACTGTAGCATGGAGACAGTAAGGCTTAACATACACCTTGTTTTGTGGAACAACAAACCTGAAACAGGTTTGGGGCAGGAAAACACTAATTTACCACTTAGCCTCTCAGACTACATGTGGTTGCAGAACATAAGCCAAACATGCATCCAAAACTAAAGTCAACAAAACCAACACTAACATAACGAACAATACTAGACAAAGTGAGACAATAAATAAAACCATGAAACAATGACAAAACAAAATAAGAAATCGATGAAGCAAAACAGACTGGGTGAAACAAAACAGATCAAGTGGAGCAAAACACTGAAGTAAAGCAAAACAGATCAAGAAAGTGACCATAAAATGAAGTCAGGTAAAGCAAAACAGATCGGGTGAAACAAAATAATAAATAAAACAAAACAGCAGTGGCGTCACGTGTAGCATCTTTGGCTAGGGATTTGTCTTAGAGAAGACTTAGATGCTCAACTCCCCACTCTCATCTTAACACAAAGATCAGAGTGTCTGATGAGGAGACAGAAGAAGAGCCTACAACTTCCAAGAAAAAGAAAGCTGCATTTAACAGACAATACCAGGTGTCCTACTTGAAATATGGTTTTATCGTGTCAGGTGATTTCCACGCACCAAGCCCGCTCTGCATAATATGTGGCAACCGACTCTCTAATGAGGCAATGAAGCCTTCAAAACTGCTTCGCCACTTGGAGACCAAGCACCCTGTATTAAAAGACAAGCCTTTTGAGTATTTTGAAAGAAAAAGTGTGAACAAGAAGGACAGAAGCAATTACTGAGGGTGAGCAATTTGTTTTAGTGGTGTATCTTATTTTGAAGGCATGTTGAAACGTTACCATAGCGACCAGAGAGTGTTAGGGGGCAGAGAGGATGTTACTCATGTTACGTTGATGGCATGATGTTATGAGGACGCTGCTAATAAAGTTGCGATTTCACATTGGATTAAAGTTTATTATTATATTTAAAAAATACCCCAGTTTTTATGTCGGTCGTATCATTTTATTTTGTTGTATTTATCCGTCACACCTTAAAGGCCGGTCCGTGAAAATATTGTCTGATATTAAACCGGTCCGTGGCGCAAAAAGGTTGGGGACCGCTGCACTACACCACCTGTTTTGGTGCAAACGTCTGTCATAACCAGCACATTCTCCAACCCTGACTGAGTTGGCTCCAACACTGTGAAGTCTAGTGCCAATATTTCGTTTGGCCAAAAAGCCAATAGATGGCCCATGAAGCTACTAGGAAAGGGTTGCGTTTCCTTGGCCGCCTGGCACCGGTCACACTCTTGACACCATTTTTCCACATTGGATGTCAGGCCTGGCCAAAAACAACACTGCCACACCAACTCAATGGTGCGCTCATCTCCTTGGTGCCCATGATCATGGTGTAACTGCGCTAAAACTTCAGTCTGCATTAGCGATGGCAGCACCAGTTGAAGTCCCTCTTCACCCCCATCCAAGCGAAACACCCAGCGAGGTATTACTCCATCTTGCTCACACAAACGGCCCCATTGGCGTACCAACTTCACAACAGCCTTGGGAAGCTGCTGGTGCTCCTCTACACTAGGAAGCATCCCACACCTCCAAACCATTAGGGCCTCACCAATAACAGGATCCTCTTATTGCAAGGACTGCATATCCACAGCTAGACTGGGCAACTCAGTAACTACTGCTTGGGAACCCAGCCCATCTTCCCCGCCTGCCTTACACTGGTTTGGAGCACTGTGGACCGGCAGTAACGCATCTATCTCAACCTGGTTTGAAGGACCTAAATTCATTGAGCCCTGGTCTTTCCCTACCAAACTGTGACTCTGCAGTTTGGCGGGACCTAGTTTTCCGATGGTTGGGGAAAACTCTGTCCAACCTGCCCCCTATGAGTCACCTCCCGATGTGCTATGGAAGTAGGAACACATTCTCCGTCACATTCACGAGCGTAATGACCAGGTTTTGACAACGATGACAGGGTAATACCTCAGTACGGGATGATCGACGAACGCGCCAAGGAAACTGCATACATGCAACACTTTGAGTGAGTTGATTTAGCTGTTGCAGCTATGACTTTAACATCTCCCGCAGCTCCCTTAACTCCGACTGAGAATGCCCTTGCACACTATACTGGATGCCATAAGCCATTGGAACTGACTGACTCTGGCCCCTCGCACCCCCTGGCATTCCCTCCTGTTCCCACCATATCGCCTCAACATGTACGGTCAGTAAAGTAGAGGCGGGTTGGCGGCGAACTAGTTGCTTCAGCTCCCGGCGGAGAATGCTATTGGCTACATGCTCAACAAATTGATCATGCAACACAATTTCGGCATTAACGATAGCATTAGGTGATTCCTGTTTAACCCTCTCCAGGAGAATCATCAAGGCCAGGGAAAACTCTAACAGAGATTTCCCATCCTGCTGCCTCCTGGAGAAAAAGGCTTGTTGGAGTGCTACATTTGACTGAGAGCAACCATACAACTCACACAGAATTGCAATAATCTTGTCAGGATCTCCCCGTTACTCACTGGGACGGTGTCTAATCTCCTCCCATGCTACCCCCTCCAAATGATTGAATTTCACGTTTCCCAAATGTGATTGGATGCATTGATGTTCTTATTAAAGCTCCTTCAGTGAATGACGGAGACTATGTTAATAGGAAGTCATTCCATAGCATCAATGTGCAGCTAACAATAGAATATTCGGGTGCTGAATCAAGGTTTAACAAATTAAATGCAACTCATTTCTGGTCCCTACTAACTAGATAATATGTGACTCAACCCACCTCATCACCAACATGGAAGCAAAATGACCAGGGTCTGTACCCAATACCAGAATATTTCGAGGCCCCCTTCTCTTTATGAAGATGATCCCAGTTAACGCAGTGGTCTAGAGATTGCAGGTTGTTACAAGAGGTGATCTGCCAAAATCAGTTCTTATTAAAAGACTAATGCACAAAGTAAACAGTCAAGTGTGGCTCATTGTTTCCTGTAATTGAAAGATATTTGTATTTATTGCTTTACCATTCAGCAATAAATGACAGAATAATCATTAGACAAATACAGCCTTTTTTTTTACGTTCACCTTTTTTCCTCCATTTGGAGTTGCAGAAGGTCCATTTCCATGTCACTTTTCCAATTTGCATTTGGAGATGCACCTTTATACAGCACCTTTGCAGGCAGCTAGGAAGACAGAAGGATATGATTGATGTCTGTAATCCATATGCAGAACAAATATTTTTAATCAGGATGACTGCAAACAATTTTTTACACTGCCAAGGTTCTGTGTGGAGGAACAACCCCAATTCCAAAAAAGTTGTGACACTGTGTCAAGTGTAAATAAAAAACAGAATGCAATGATTTGCAAAATCTCAAACCCATGTTATTCACAATAGAATATAGAAAAACTATTAAATGTTTAAACTGAGTAAATATACAATTTTAAGGGGGAAAAAAGGTAATTTTGAATTTGATGGCTGCAGCACGTTTCAAAAAAGTTGGGACGGGGCAACAAGAGGCAGGAAAATCAGTGTTATTAAAAAGAAACAGCTGGGTGTTAACTGGCAACAGGTCAGTAACATGATTGGGTATTTTTTTAAAAATCCAGTTAAAGTGGCTTTTTAGGAGCTACATGCTTTTGTGTTGGGCTCCATGGTGTACTTATAAATGATATTGCAACTTGCAAGGCACCATGAATCCAGCATTAATGAACCCAGGGATCCAGCAGCTTGTTAATCACCTTGTTTCAACACATGACTGGGTTCATGAAGGCTTTGACCGGATGAAGTGTTCTGTATTCTGTGGATTCTGGGATTTGGAACCATGTTTTTTTGTACAATCTATTTCCAGGAGACTTCATGGTTTTCTTTAAAGCTTTTTATTTTTTTGTAGGCTACTGAACTTTGTCTGCTTTTCTCTTCTAGGGTACCAGCTGGCAACACAAGTAACCCTTGGTCCAATCATGGTTGAGGAAGTGTTTGACTTGTTTTGAAATAAAATGTTTTATTAAATTTGCAGTTGTGACTTGAACTGGGACTGAGCTAGCCACAGCCTTTAATCAATGTTCATTAAGTGCTTTATGACTTTAATAAATATGCAAGTGTACAGGCGTCCTTATAAAAGTGTCGCACTGAATGTGTACAGGTTGTACAGATCCACTAACATGAACCAGTCTTGTAGCTTATCACAAACAATGAGACTTCTGTCATATGTATTCCTTAAAACAAGCCCAGTTGGCAACAACTGTGGTCTATTCCAGAGAGTAGATTATGCGGGTTTCCTGGGTAAGCTTACGCCAAGTAAATGGATCACCTCAACCATCGGTTCCAAAAACGGAGGAAACTTTTAGGGTATCCAGAAATAGCAATTACTCTCTGAACATAACCTGCTCTAAAGCAGGTTACGTTCCAGGGTTAGTCCATTTCCAAAGAGCTAACAGAGCAGTGCAAAAAAGTACCCTTTTGAGGAATGTCCTTATGAGTAAGCACAGGTTATACAAAGTCTCTTTCACTGTGAGTGGGTGATAAGACAATGTATACATGTTTTTGTATCCAGATGAATATTTCAGGAGCATTACCATTTTTCACATGAATCATTGACTTTTATTTGGCAAACCTTTTGAAACTTCACATCACCAACGTGACACATTGTGGATCAGCGCTTAACACTGAGCATTTTTTTTGCAGTGCTCTTTGTTTTCATTTTTGCCAGAGGGAGTTTTCCGTGTAACGTGGGTGATGCAGAGTATGTGGGGAAGGCATCTCTGTGTAGGACCATTCGTGTACAGTATGCCTGGCACTCCAAGGGTTCAACACACTCTTGTGCAGGGCCCTGGCAATTTCACGTTTCCCAAATGTGATTGGATGCATTGATGTTCCTATTAAAGCTCCTTCAGTGAATGAAGGAGAGTATGTTAATAGGAAGTCATTCCATAGCATGTGTGCAGCTAACAGTAGAATATTGGGTGCTGAATTAAGGTTTAACAAATTAAATGCAACTCATTTCTGGTCCCTACTAACTAGATAATATGTGACTCAACCCACCTCATCCCCAACATGGAAGCAAAATGACCAGGGTCTGTACCCAATACCAGAATATTTCGAGGCCCCCTACTCTTTATGAAAATGATCAAGAGGAACCCCCAGTTAACCCAGTGGACTAGAGAGATTGCAGGGTGTTACAAGACATGTCTGCCAAAATCACTTCTTATTAAAAGACTAATGCACAAAGTAAACAGTCAAGTGTGGCTCATTGTTTCCTGTAATTGAAAGACATTTGTATTTATTGCTTTACCGATCAGCAATAAATGACAGAATAATCATTAGGCAAATACGGCCTTTTTTTACGTTCACCTTTTTTCCTCCATTTGGAGTTGCAGAAGGTCCATCTCCATGTCACTTTTCCAATTTGCATTTGGAGATGCACCTTTATACAGCACCTTTGCAGGCAGCTAGGAAGACAGAAGGATATGATTGATGTCTGTAATCCATATGCAGAACAAATATTTTTAATCTGGACGACTGCAAACAATTTTTTACACTGCCAAGATTCTGTGTGGAGGAACAACCCCAATTCCAAAAAAGTTGTGACAGTGTATCAAGTGTAAATAAAAAACAGAATGCAATGATTTGCAAAATCTCAAACCCATGTTATTCACAATAGAATATAGAAAAACTATTAAATGTTTAAACTGAGTAAATATACAATTTTAAGGGGTAAAAAAGGTAATTTTGAATTTGATGGCTGCAACACGTTTCAAAAAAGTTGGGACGGGGCAACAAGAGGCAGGAAAATCAGTGTTATTAAAAAGAAACAGCTGGGTGTTAACTGGCAACAGGTCAGTAACATGATTGGGTATTTAAAAAAAAGAGTGTCTTAGAGAGGCAGAGTCTTTCAGAAGTAAAGATGGCCAGAGGTTCACCAATCTGCAAAAAACTACATCTACAATTTGTGGAACAATTTCAGAATAATGTTCCTCAACGTAAAATTGCGAAGACTATCTTCTCATATCTCCTCATCAGAAGAATATCTCCTCATCTACAGTACATATCATATTCAAAAGATTCAGAGAATCTGGAGAAATCTCTGTGGGCAATGTTTGGTCTAGCAAACAGAAACTATACCTGAACACAATAACCACTTACGACTGTGGCAGGATGTGCTGTTGCAGAAGGTTCAGTTAATACAACGTGTCCATCAGCAACTGTAAGAAAATGAAATCAGATGCTCAATGTACATTCTCAAACAAATACAACTAATATACAAAGACATAAGGATCATCATGATTGTTTAAGGTTAAATCACTTAAAGCACTGGGGCCGGATTCTAATTTGCTACATAAACATTTTACCAAACCACTAATATCATGGGAGACAGACGACTCTGATGAACTTTCCCCTTGATTAAGGGACAGTGCCAGCAACTCAGCCGGAATGAGTGAAGGTGCTGGTGGTTCCTCACCCATTTTACAGGCCTCTGCCTTCTTCAAGCATTTACTCGATCCGTTACTTTTTGTCCAAGCCAACTCTCTGTCTAAATCCTCTAATTCTGCTTTGCTAAAGTATGTGGATCATCTTTTCTCACCCTGGTGTGTTTACAGGTGCATCTCAAAAACTTTGTATATATTGGAAAAGTTCGGTTTTTTCCACAATTTAATTCAAAAAGTGGAATTTTCATATAGTATAGATTCTTACAGCTCACAGAAATCAAAAATCCAATATCTTAAAATATTAGAATAAAGAATTTATAATACAGAAATGTCAACCTTCTGAAAATAATGTTAATTTATGAGCTGACACTCGGTCAGGGCTTTAATCCTTTTGCAGGAATTACTGCATCGATGCAGCGTGGCATGGAGGCAATCAGCCTGTGGCAGTGCTGAGATGTTCTGGAAGGCCAGGTTGCTTTGATAACGGTCTTCAGCTTGACTGTATTGTTGGGTCAAGTGTCTCTCATAGATTGTCTATAGGGTTCAGGTCAGGCGAGTTGGCTGGACAATCAGGCACTGTAATACCATGGTCAGTAAACCAGTTACTAGTAGTTTTGGCACTGTGGGTAGGTGCTGAGTCCTGCTGGAAAAGAAAATCAGCATCTCCATAAAACTCGTCAGCAGATGGAAGCATGAAGTTCTCTAAAATCTCTTGGTAGTCGCTGCATCGACTCTCGACTTGAGAAAACACAGTGGACCAACACCAGCAGATGACATGGCCCCCAAATCATCACTGACTGTGGAAACTTCACACTGGACTTCAAGCAACTTGGATTCTGTGCCTCTCCACTCTTCCTCCAGACTCTAGGACCTTGATTTCCAAATGAAATGCAGCATTTACTTTCATCTTCCCCATGATTGTGGTGTGTGTACTGAGCCAGACCATGAGATTCAAGGCTCGGGAAACCTTTGCAGTTGTTTTCAGTTAATAAGCTGATTAGAACTCTTCTCCGGTTGACATTTCTGTATTACAAATTTTTTATTCTAATATTTTGAGATACTGAATGTTTGATTTCCATGAGCTGTAAGCCCATCAAGATGAAAACAGAATATACTAAAGTTCAACTTCTGGAATTAAATTACAGAGAAAAAGGAACTTTTCCAAGATATTCTAATATTTTGAGATGCACTTGTATATACTCATGTGTTAACTCTGTTACCAATAGGAGGGGGGTTGAACTTACTCCTCACAAATGTTCTGGAAAACTCAGAGGAAGCACTGTTTGGGTTAATCAACCTAGAGTTCAGGGTTTATGTCAGGCCAAGTTAACCTTGCTTTCAGGAATACCCCCTTGGTTTCTGTTACTTTCTAACACATGGGCCCACAGCAAAAGTCCCACTTTAAGTAAGCTGCAGGTATGTTTGTTTTGCAGCTCATAATAAATGTCCTGTGGCAACACAAGACATTTCAGGTTCTTTATTTTTATTTGTTTAATTTTTTTACATCACGTCCTCAATTAAGGACTAAAGTTAAATTTCAGTTCTATGTTTGGCAAATTGCTTAGCTAGGTCATGTGACCTAGACAATTAAGAGAATTAAACACTTGGTCCAATCACATGCAAGGGGCAGTAAAATTCTAATTGCTGTCATCTGTTAGGCAGTCCAATTATTTACACAACAGACTCAGAAGAACATCAGGATGCTAAGAAATGCTTGAATACCTGCATAAATAGGAGGTGCTCTCCTAGTAGCGGTGTGCTTGCAGTTGTCTGTTAACAGCAATGGGTTTCAACTATGTGGGGTTTGGTGCGCTGTTGATATTGACAGTTGGATTGTCAGCAGCACAATGGCCAGGATTGATGAATGCTCCTGCTGGATTTCAACCTAACAAGCCAAGTCATCCTTCACTGCTAGTGAGTGCTGGGTTGCCTTCTCAGTGGATGCAAAGTGACAATCAGAGTGGAAGCCCTGCAGTAGCCCCATTTGGATTGCAGCTTCAAAATCCTTCAGATGCTCAAGACCAGCAAGTAATGCAGAGGCCAGTGAAAAAACTGACTTGGTGTTTTCCAGCAGCACCACAAATCCCTACCCCACCAACACCAGTGAACTTTGTAAGACAGTCTGATGTTGTTCCTACCCAGAGTGTAACAGCAAGGTGCAATGAAACTGCAGTGTATGTAGAGGTGAGAAAAGACCTGTTTGGTCCTAGGGCATCCCTCAATATTACTGCTCTCACACTGGGAGGCTGTGCTGCCAAAGGGGTGGCTGTTTCTTCTCAAGTCCTTGTCTATGAATCACCATTGCATGGCTGCAACAGCAAGTTGACTGTAAGTCTTCTATTGCTAAATACCTTAGTATTGCTTTAAGCTCACTCGGACCTCAATTTACACTTGCTCGTCTCATTCAGGTGACTGCAAATGAGCTGGTCTATATCTTCACCCTTGGTATTGCTTCAGTGCCCTTAATTAGTGCTCCCATTTTAAGAAGTCCTGGTGCAATGGCTTTTGTTGAGTGCCACTATCCAAGGTATTGCTCTATTCCAAGAAATCTGTTTTGGTTTACTTGGGAGGTTGTGCTTATTTGTGATGGTCCTGTTTTGAATACTTCCCAGATTCCACAATGTGAGTAGCAGTGCTCTCCTGCCTGCTTGGATTCCATATGCTTCTGCTCAAGCTGCTGAGGAACATCTCCTCTTCTCCTTGAGGCTCATGATGGGTTTGTATCATGGTTGGCTTGTAGCTTGCTTGTTTGAGGATGAGTTACTAATGTAGCTTCTCCTTGTAGATGACTGGATATCTGAAAGACCTTCTGATTACAACTACCAGCTGGGTGAGCTTATAAATATTGAGGCATCTGTAGTGCAGTTCAACCATGTGCCCCTGCGTGTCTTTGTAGACAGCTGTGTGGCCACTGCTGTCCCTGATATAAATGCAGTCCCCAGATATTCCTTCATTGAGAACCATGGGTGAGTGAGGTTGATTTGAGCCTTTGTAAGCTGTCCTGAACATTCCTAACTGTTGTAAATCCTTCCAGGTGCTTGATTGATTCCAAGCTTACTCACTCCAGTTCCCACTTCATGCCCCAAACTCAAGCAGCTAAGCTGGGGTTTCAGCTGGAGGCATTCAAGTTTCAGCATGTGAACAGTAGCTGGGTAGGTGATGACTGTCTGGACAGGGGTGATGGGCCTGTTTAGCTGTCAGACTATAACTTGGTCTCCTTTTGTTGCCAGTTCTATATTGCATGCATCTTGAAGGCAACAGCAGCATCTGCCCCTGCTGATGCTGAGCACAAGGCTTGTTCCTTCTCAGGCAATAGGTATGTTGCTGTGGCAGTGTTGGTACAGTGCAGATGAGCTGTGACTACTAACACTACTGTTTCTTCCTAGATGGACTGCTGCATATGGTGTTGACCAGGTATGCAGCTGTTGCAACAGCAGCTGTGGTTCAAGGAAGGGACGTGATCTCTCATCAGAGCAAGGTATTTGGGAGAACCATGTTGGTGTTCATGTCATTTCTCTTTGCAGTCTATGACCTGAAATGCCACTACACAACCTATGATTCTGTTGTATTTGTGGTTTTGTAACCTGTTCATGCACTTTACCTTTATTTGCAGGCTTGCAGCTGGAGCGAGAAGTGAGCCTTGGCCCGATCATGGTTCTGGAAAATGTCTGGTAGTCTAATAACTTTGTCTAAATAAAATTTTATAACTTGTATGTCTTGTGATGCTTTGTTACTTCTGACACACAACTGGGTATGCACTTGTCTTGTAATGGGCAGAGTGCAAGCAGGGACTCCAGCAAAATTATTTGACTGCATAACTAGGTGGGCTAGCCAGAAGATGGCTGACATTAAGGTGTCCCGATTGGTAAAAGTGTGCCTTTATGTGCTATGTGCCTTTATGCCTCCCCTAGGATGGCATAGTTGGATTTACTAAATTCGCGATAAACATTTCCCTCCACTTGGGAATGCCAAAACATACACATTCAGTGCACTTAAGTAGTTTTCCAGCCATTTTAGAGCAGCTTCACTAAGAACTATAGACCTAAGCTTCTGTAGCCATAGATTATGATTGTAATCAAAAGGTCAACAAATAATGCTGCACAGAACTTTTTTGCTATCTAAAAAGTTTGTCATTTGTGACTAACACAGCTGCTGTTATGGTACTGTGACTTGCTCTAAAACCTGATTGATCATTAAGGATATTCGGTTACTTTTTTTTTTTTTTTTTTTTAAAGCTAGAACTGGTAATCTGGAGACATGATAGTTAAGATCTGAAGGGTCCACCTTTTAATAGTGGAATGACTGTTGCTGATTTCCACATAATTGCTATGGTATTGGAAGTTGAGCTTAGATTAGAGATGGAAGCAATTGGCCCTGCCACAATCCCAGCAGCCATTTGTTAAAAATAGGGCTCAATTTTATCAACTCCTGATGTTTTAAAGTCTAGTTTAACTAAAGCATTGTAAACTTCAAGTTGAAATGGGAGGAAAAATTAAACACTTGTTCAGGGCAATGTTTAGCAGCGTCAACAGATTTCATAAAGGTACCAGAATTAATAGACTCAGAACTTAAGCCAGCAAAAAAAAATTTTTCTAAAAGTCTCAGCAATATCTACTCTACCCTTAACTACAGTTTGGTTGACAGTTAAATGAGCTGGAACTTCAAGCAATAAACTTGAAGTCAATGTATAACTTCCTATTTGATTAAGTCATTAGAGGATGTACAAAGTGGATCAATATAAATATTTTGACCATACTTGACCAATTAGGGTTTTTTTTTTTTTAACACAGGAACTGTTAAATTTTAATGATTTCTGTGTAATTTTGTATCATTTGTGTTAGTAGTAACTTATCTGTTAGAGCTGCCACTCAACCATTGTTAGCCAAACTCTGTCAGTGTCTAAAAATAAATTTCAGTTCTACACAAGGCACAAGGCTTGACACAGATTTTGAACCAATCAGATGCCAGGACGTATAAAAGACTAATTGGTGTCATCTGTGAGGCAACCCTTGAAATGAAAATTCCGCTTTTTAAATTAAATTAATGAACTTAATGAGAAAATGAACTTTTCCACCATATTCAAATTTTTTGAGATGCACCTGTAGGTGTAATCCTAAAACAGCCTCATGAATAGAGCTAAAAGAGCGTCATGATTTCTACCCAAACCTGATTTGCATTTATAGATGAACAGATGAAGTCAGAGAAAAGTGTAAATCGGTTTAACGGCAGTTTATAAAGGTTCCTTCATTTCAAACAGCTGTTTTTTTTATTTTATAATAACCATGCAAATAACTGCTGTGAGCATTCTACATTAGGTGCCACCTGAATAAGAAAGCTATTCTTTGATATGGCTTTTCTGCAGATCCTTTCTTTGTGTTAGTTTTTATTGGAGTAATATACTCTATTTTATAATGTGTTTTGAGTTGTCTGAATTACTTAGAGCCTAACCTAAGAGCTGTATTATCCAGCCAAATATACAGCACACTGAATTTAAATTTGCACTGAATATTGGAGCATTTTGAGCTATAAAACACTGCTTTGGACATTACCATGTAAAACTGGTAGGTGATATCCTAGCTACAGGAAAATGTTCTATATATAGTAATATAGTATATAAGAAAACATTAGTTATACTGCAAAGTAGTGCAATATAATTCATTTGTGCAGTCCAAAGGAAGGTAAGTTATTGGTTTCACACAATGTCTACTTATATGAGTCCAACTTTAAAACAATAGAGCCCAAGTGTTTACTTTGATATTATGAGAAATACTTAATGCACAGAAATCAATGTTTTCAGAGACTTAATGGATTCTGGTCATTAACATATGGATTAGCGCATGGTTAACTGCACCACTAATACATATTATGATTTTATTAGTTAATATTAACAAGTAAGTCATTCAGCATTGATAAACTCACAAAGGTTATCATATACTATTTAAATGTTGAAGAAAGCCACCTGTATTTTCTGCTTTACTCAGGCTATGATTAAGAATAATTAAAAGTGATGTTAAAAGTTCATATTCTTAAATTTGAAAAATATAAACTTCCTTTTCAGTCTCAGCTCTTAATTTTGCCACCAAACTACTGGAAACATTTTTAGATGTTCATATTGGTTTTTACCAAGTTACAGAATAAATATAGGCTTGTGTTATTTAGCTTGTTTGGTTTATTATATTTACAACACTATAAATGGTACTGGTTTGTTAAAAGTTACCTGTGATACATTAATGCTTAAGTGCACAGTTTATTAGTGTTCTCTAAAGCATTTAAAATCTCTTAATGTACAGCAATACCCATGGTTTATTCCATAGATATTAAAGCATAAATTTGAGTACTTATTGATCAGGTAACTTTTGGGAATTAACTGTATATTACAGCGTTATTGCTTTACACACTGTTGCTATGTATGGCAAGTAAGTAGAAAACTTCATATCACTAACATATGGTCACAAGATCTTTTTTTTTTTTATATTTGATGAAAGAAGTTTCATAAAAGAGTTTTGAGCGATGTCCATGTTTGTATTCACCAGGGAAGTCCTGATTTGCGGTGCATGGTCAGAAAGGCCATGCAAGCAATTCCAGCAAACTGAAATTAAAAAACCACCCTCACACAGATCTAAAGAACAGATTTAATTTCACTTCCAAATGTCATGGCAATACAGTGGAACCCAGAAAATGTTCAGTGAACAGTTTTAAAACTTCTGGAATTGTTTCTTGGCTCCTGCTGCTTTGGTAACCTTCAGCACGTTGAACCTCACAGTCTTGCTGAGGGGTCTGCACTCTCCGACAGTGACAATGTCACCCACAGTCACATCCCTGCAGAAAATGGACAAAACACACAACACAGAAGGATCTTAATTCCCCAACGAGGGAAATGATGCTTGGACCCACTCATGACAAATCCACTCCACAAAAGAACACTTTTCACTTGGGCTGAAGCATGGCGACGAAGAAAACCAGCATCAATAAAGAGTACAACTGAAAAACTAGTTCAGCACTGTATATTCTTAATCATAGATGCATACGTGTATACATAGCAGCTTAAATTGTTACAAAACATGACTAAGACAGTCCATATTCATAAAGAGCTGCATCAGTAATGCCATTAGGCAATGTCGTCAGAGTCAAAGACTTGGAAGACCATCGTGAGAAAAAACATCATATGCAGCTTAAACAATCTATCAGCATCAACAGCTTACAGAGTGTACTTTGAAATTTTACAGCTGATTAGATCAAGCATCTTTAATTCACCTGAAACAGGGAGAGAGGTGGACAGACATGTTCTTGTGCCTCTTCTCAAAACGGTTGTACTTGCGGATGTAGTGCAGGTAATCGCGTCTGATCACGATGGTCCTCTGCATCTTCATCTTGGTCACCACACCTGCAGCATTCACTCCAAAGTTTAAGATCAACTGCACTTACAAATAAACTTGCCACTAGTAAACTTAGCAGGTATGAGGTCAATGCTTAAAAATGTTAATTTCAATAGTGGAAAAAAAAGAAAGAAATTTGTGGATGCTGGAAGCTTCAGTATTGCCATAAGGCGATGTCGTCAGAGCCCAAAGGACTTGGAAGACCATCGTGAGAAAAGACATCATTTGCAACCCAGTAAATGCCACAAAACACACACTCAAACGATCGAATGGGAAGAATTAAGCCAAGGAAACCTACCAGACAGAATACGACCTCTGATGGACACATTGCCAGTAAAGGGGCATTTCTTATCAATGTAAGTGCCTTCAATAGCCTGTTTGGGGGGGAGACAGAAAAAAAACACCAAGTCTTCATGTAAAACAAACAATGCAGGTTGTGTAGACTTGCAAGAAAAGAAAAAAAATCCCACAACTATTTAGAAAAACTGCATCAGCATAGCCATAAGGCGTTATCCTCAAAACCACAAAGGCTCAGAAGACCATCGTGAGAAAAGACATCACTTGCAGCTAGCCAAATGCGATGGCAAATTTGAGCTCACCTCTCTGGGGGTTTTGAAGCCTAAGCCAACATTTCGGTGGTAACGTGGGAGCTTCTCTTTCGCACCCACTTCACCGACCAACACTCGCTTTTTGTTCTGGAAGATGGTGGGCTGCTTCTGATAAGACCTCTCATTCTGCCAACAGAAAAGAAGGAAGAAAAAACAACAATGTTTTACTCGATGCACATCAAGTACATGTCTTGGGAAGGTTAATAGTAAGGACTGCATCAGTGAAGCCCTATAGGCAATGTCGTCAAAGCCTCAACGGCTTGGAAGACCATCGTGAGAAAAGACATCATCTGCAGTAGGAAGAGATTAGATTAACCTACACAAGACCATATAATTTTTCATATGATTACTGAATTGTGCAAATCTAATCAAGTCATTTGATGCAAATTAGTTTCAAATACACATTAACTTTAAAAATGCCTCAGAGTACATAACAGGGTGAGGTTTTTTTTGGTGTACATGTATAGGAAAAAGCAATGTCTCACTTTATATATATATATAAATAAAATAAACAATACAGGATTAAGGTTTTACCTTTCTGCAGTTAAACTTAAACTGGTTGGTTGACAAGCAAATCAGGCTCCCAACCCTGTTCCAGGAGACCCCCTATCCTGTATATTTTAGTATTTTCAGGAGTTTTAAGGGAAAACACATGTTCATCTCAATGTTTGGAAACCAATCAATTTAAGATATTATTCATAGCCATGTGCTGGAGCTGCGCTTTAGGCAGCACGGATTGTGTGCAGGCCTTACAGATACCTAGCACTCTCAAAAAAAAAATATACATCCAGAAAACGCTTAATAAACCATTCAAAGTGAAGTTGTTCTTTTTTTTCTTTAAACAAAGAGACTATCTCTCTTGCTGTACAAGAAGAGCACACGCTTTATTGCCCCGCGCGGCCCTCGCGACTGTTTCCGCTCACCACCAAGTCCAAAAATATGACAAAATAATCAACAAACACTCGATAAACGACCGAATTTACATAAATATCGATTTTCTGCACTCACATATATCACAAATTGCGATAACCAACTAAAACGTATTGCAAAATAACCGCTTTATGACTACCACGCCGCTTGGCTGAACATACCTGAGTGTCCGCCATCTTTGCCAGCCGAGTCGTAAAGAGAACTACACATGCGCGAGACGGGCGGAAGAGCCGCACAACCGGATATGACGCATATAAAGCCAGCCCTTTCAGCGCATATATCTACATTGTAATAATCCTTAACCTTCACTGTAAATTAAAATAAAATAAAAAAAAATGAAGAAAGAAAGAAAATGCTTTAAACTGCATTAACCTTATAAATATTATACTGTTTGTCCCAATTTACATAATACAGATGCGAAAGGTTTTAGAAAAAGAAGATGAATGGAATGCAACATGTTATACATTGTTAAATAGTCCACGTTATTACAGCCTAGTTCTCTTGTTCAAAGTAGTTATAGTGTTCAGAAACATTTTTGATCATTCATGTTTTATACCTGTCCGTTATATAGCTTTCTAAAAGTTATTTTAAAAATCATAAGTTATGAAAAGTCAGTAAAAGGTATAAAAGCAAAAAAATCTATCTATCTATCTATCTATCTATCTATCTATCTATCTATCTATCAAAAACAGATTATAGATGAGGTGTATATATATAATTAGATAGATTTTATATAGAATAGATAGTCATTATACCTGGTCTCCTCCAATATGGGGGGAATGGGGGCGTGTCACATAATAGGGGAGACTTGTGGGGCTTAAGTTACAAAAGGTTGAGAACCTCTGACCTATAAGGTCTATAATACGTATATTAATAAAGCAAATTAGGTACTTAAATGACTAGATGTAATTTATATAAACAAACAAATTAATAAATACATTTTGTATTAATTGGAAAACATTTATACACACGACAGTCTCTTACGCAAAATGGTGCCAAAAAAACAGGACATTGTTTGCACTTAGCACTGGGAGTAACGGAAAAGGGAAGCCACTAGAGGGCGCTGCATCTTAAATTTGGTTGAAAATCTAAAGTTTTTGTTACGCATGCAAATTAAGATCAAATTTGATAAAAACATTTGGGGTTTTAAATCGCCTCTGTTCACTGGGATGCGATTTAGACCTGATCTGAATCGTTACTGGGGAAACAAAAACCACCTACTACACACTTGAGTACATAGCTATCGTATTGATTATAGTTATATTATTATTAATTATCTTGTTATTAATTGATCTTGATTATTAATGATCTTTTACCGTGGAAGCGATATTGATGGTAATAACAAGACATTTACATTGAATGTACTTTGCAAATACATTATCCGTACATGTAAATGAGCAAAGAAACTTCTGGATGCATGGAATTAAATATAGATCTTAATTTTTTTAAAACACGTTACTGACTGAGAAACAACAAAGTTATTGCGATATACAGCGTCTTGAATATACACTATATGGCCAAATGTGGAGACTTGACCATAACACTCATATGTGCTTGATGAACATCCCATTTCAGATTTAGTCCCTTGATGCTGTTATAATAACCTCCACTCCACTTCTGGGAAGGCTTTCCACTAAATTTTGGGACACAAGAGCATTCATGAGGTCAGGTGAAGAGTTCTAGTGAAAAGAAATATTAATACTACATCTAAAATGCTACAAAGAAATCTTAATGCACACACAAAGACATTCTGTGTATTTGTGTGCCTCTAACTTCATGGCAACATTTTGGGGAAGAACCACATATGGATGTGATGGACAGGTGTCTACATACGTTTGGACATATAGTGCATCTCTATGTTGTTGCTGTTGATGTGTTTAATATACGTTTTATTTGCCCTACCTGATGGAAAAAAAAACCCAATAGAAACATCACATAAATTCTAATGGTTTACACTACAAATTCCATTACAAACCATCAGCCATTAACCATTACAACCATTACCAAATGGTTTCCATTACGTACTAGTTCGTATTAAGGACATAGGTCATTAATGGTATCTACTAGACATAACATCCATGCTGAAAAAAAAAACATAAAAACAATACAAAAAATCACAGAAATTCTAATGGTTTACACTATATAAAAAAATACCATTACAAACCATCAGCTTAGCATTAAAACCATTACCATTACCATTATTGGTCCTTAATGGTATCCACTAGACATAACATGCCACCAGTAGAAGGGAACAAATTACCAGTAGAGACCCACAAGGACCATTTTTTTAACATGGAATCATATATTTATTATTTTCCCGCTTATCTCTAATGCTGTAATAGTAACATAGCACTCTATTTAATAATTAAATTAAATTATAACAATTTAATAAATAAAAAAATACAGATGTAGATGAGCGTGCACTTCCGGGTACGCCCTTCTTCCTGCCCCTAACGTTTGCGTCACTCAAGGCGGAAGTCCAGTGTAATCATTTTTCACACGAACATGGCATCAGGAGAAGGCGATGGTAAGACTAATTTAACCAGTAAGGTTCAACGCAGTATTCAACATGTCTAACAAAACACTAGTGTATTTGAATCGTTTATATATATATTTATATATATTTATATTGGCAAATAAATAAAATAAAATAAAAGAGATACGGAAGCTTTGTGAACCTCATGTCGGCTAGCAGGCTAGTTAGCATAGCTAAGCTAACGGGAGACAGAAACATGCCCGTACATATTCTCAGCTCGCTGTCAGTGTCAGTGTGAGTGCCAACAAAGACCGGCGTTCACACTCGCTAATGTTTAATAAACAGGTAACATCTTAACAGCCTCCTGGAAATAAAGTGCTTTATCAGTTAGATCATGAGCTGATCATGATGATGTTGTTTTTCTTGACAGAGGGATGACATCATCATAATCATCATCTCTGTGTTGATTGTTTAGCTCCACTGGTTAGTCAGTGTTTACTTGAATTAGTGCTGCTCATGTAGGAAGTGTGGTCATGTACAAATAATAATAATAATAATGTCCTGTCTCCTCTTTAGAACAAAAAGTAAAATCCTTAATATTACACTTCTAGTTCATATATAGGTCATGTGATCATAATAGGCCATGTGATCATGTTGTGCAATTGTGATTTAATTTACTTTGCTGAGTCATTGGTTGTCGTTGGAGAGAAACAAACAGGCCAGCAGCCTCGTCTTCAATCTGTGGTCCTTCTTTCACACTCACGTACAGAACTCGGTCTGTTTTCTCGTATGAGATTAAACCAAGTTCTTACAGACGATGGCCTGAGCTGTGACATTTTTTCTTTCAGGCACCAGCAATGACCAAATATTAGAAGTAGGAGCTGTGCTGCTGAAGGAGTGAGGCTCCATCCTGTCTTCCTTTATTTTATTGTATTATATTATATTTTGCCTCATCCCTCTATCGAGTCTGACCCTTCTTTCTCTATGACGCACAGTTTCATTTATGAGCGAGTTCGTCGTCATGGGGACAGCGGCACCGTTGTATCGCGGCACGAACTGGGCGGGAGCGAGCTCTGCGACCCCACCCATAAAAAACTCGCTCAGTACTTACAGCAGATTGGAGATGAGCTGGACAACAACGTAGACCTACAGAGGTGAGATTACAATTTTGTGTCGCAGTAAATAAAATTTTGTTCACTGGACATTAAGTAAACAAACCTTGGTCTGAGCTAACAGAAACCAAATAATGAAAGTGTTTTGCATTTCTGCATTGATAAATACATCATTCAATAATAAGTTTCCTGTCATTTCAGTAATAAAAGTGTGATGTCTGCCTGCTTCTTATGTTATATACTTTTATTATTATGTGTTCACTTCAACCTGTACATGTGTGTGTGTGTGTGTATACAGTGGGGGAAATAAGTATTGAACACAGCAACATTTTTTTCAGTAAATATTTTTCCAAAGAGCCTGTTCACATACAATTTTCACCAGACAAACTCAAGAAATCCGCAAATATAAAGAATTCACAACGTTAAAGTCCATAAATGAAGTTATGTGTAATAAAGAGGAATGACACGGGAAAAAAAAATTATTGAACACGCTAAGTGAAATGTATTTAATACTTAGTGGAGAAGGCTTTGTTTGTAATGACGCTTCAAGACACTTCCCGTATGAAGAAATTAATGGGCCGCAGTACTCAGGTGTGATTTTGGTCCGTTCTTCTAAACATATTGTCTTTAAATCTTGTTCAGTTGGATTCGAGTCAGGTGATTGGCTGGGCCATTCTAACACCTTGATTTTTTTCTCTGAAACCAATTGAGAGTTTCCTTTGCTGTATGCTTTGGATCGTTGTCCTGCTGGAAGCTCCACCCACGTCTCATCTTCATCATACTGGTGGATGGCAGCAGATTCTTCTCAAGAATCTCCCGGTAAAGGGCTCCCTTCATCGTTCCTTCAATTATATGATGTCTGCCAGTACCATGCGATGAAAAACAGCCCCACACCATGATGCTTCCACCTCCAAACTTTAAGGGTGATGTGCAGTGCCATTTCTTCTCCAAACATGGTGTGTAGTATGACGGCCAAGAAGTTTAATTTTGCTCTCGTCTGACCAGACTACACGCTCCCAGTATTTCATAGGCTTGTGCAAATGAGTTGTAGAAAACTTTAAACGAGCTTTGACATGCCGTTTCTTTAGTAATGGAGTCCTGTGTGGTGAGCGTGAGCAGTGGAGTGCATTGCTTATTGTTTTCTCTGTAACGATGGTACCTGCTGCCTCCAAGTGTTTCTGGAGCTCTTTCCGAGTGGTCCTTGGTTCTTGGGCTACTCTTCTGAGTATTCTTTTGACTCCCTGGTCAGAACTCTTGCGAGGAGCTCCTGTGCGTGGCCGGGTGATGATGGAGTGATGTTGCTTCCACTTGTGGATAATGGCTCCACTGGTGCTTACGGAAGATTCAGCAGTCTTGAAATACGTCTGTATCCGATTCCATCAATATGTTTCACAACAATAAGGTTGTGAATGTCTTGGGAGAGCTCTTTGCTTTTACCCATCATGAGATCTTTCTTGTGTGACACCTTGGTTACGAAAAGCCTTTTTTATAGACCTGTGGTTTTCAAAGTGGGGGCCACCAGGGGGCGCCCGAGGGGCCTCAACAATTTGGTGTGAAAAAAAAATTCTCACTCTCAGACAACCACACACACACATCATCAATTCCTAATGTAATGTAAAGATGTAAGATGTAATTATTAATAATAAAAAAGGGGGGGGGATATATTCAAAAGTCTGTATTTTTAATGTGTTTTAAAGACATCTTGCGAAAGGGGGGCCTCGCCCTGGGAACGGGCCCTGGGAAAGGGTCTTGCCCTGGGAACGTTTGGGAGCCCCTGTTATAGACCATCAATTTACTGACCCAGCTGATATTAATTTGCACAGATAGGGGGTGTAATTACTTACGGATTTCAGCTGGTTCCTTGCCTCACCTTGGCTTGGAGAACTGCTTTTTTCTTAGTGTGTTCAATACTTTTTTTTCCTGTGTCATTCCACTTTATTACACATAACTTTATTAATGGACTTTAATGTTGTGAATTCTTTATACTTGTGGATTTCTTGAGTTAATACTGATGTCTGGTGAAAATTTCATGTGAATAGCCTCATTGCAAATATATTTACTGAAAAAAAAAGTCTAATACTTCTAATAATTATTTCCCTCCACTGTGTATGTATGCATGTGTGTGTGTGTGTGTGTATATATATATATATATATATATTAGTGATTGCTGATGTCATAGGATTACAGGTGATTATGCAGGATGTTCCTGCCATTTATTTTAAAATATACTGTTTATATATTTTTATTCCTTTTTCTATTTTTCTTATTTACATGTGTGTGTGTGTGTGTGTGTGTGTGTGTGTGTGTGAGAGTGCGTGCGTGCCAGAGTCGGATGGAACAAGGAGGAAAATCCCCCTTTTGTACCATATTTTCACAGTTTCTCTCTCTCTCTCTCTCTCTCTCTCTCCATGACAGAATGTTAGCCGACTCAGCTCTCCAGCCAACTAAAGAAGTGTTTGTGAAGGTGGCGCGTGAGATTTTCTCGGATGGGAAGTTTAATTGGGGCAGAGTGGTGGCACTTTTCTACTTTGCTTGTCGACTTGTGATCAAGGCAAGGACACTAATTAACTCGGCCTTAATCAAAGCCTTCCTTCCGTCTCCAAGACAGGATTCTTTATCCTTTTCATGCCCAGTTACTCTCAGTGCGCAGTAGTGCTTGAAAGTTTGTGAACCCTGTAGAACTTTCCACATGTCTGCATAAATACGACCTAAAACCTCATCATATTTTCACAAAGTAGACCAAGAGAACCCAGTTTAACAAACGAGACAAAAATATTATACTTGGTCGTTTATTTATTGAGAAAAATGATCCAATATCCATTCCGTATTTGTGGGAGACAAAAGTATGTGAACCTTTTGCTTTCAGTATCTGGCGTGACCAGTACTGTTAGGACTTTTGACGATGTTTCATGTCATATTTCTGCAGATATATAGAAACTTGTACAAACTATATACAAACTTTAAAGCACCAGTCTAACTTGAAACCGAGGGAAGTCTCGTTTCTTTCGTAAATCTGTATTTTTCCCCCTATCCCTGTATCTGCGTTTGTTCGCTATCTTTACATTTGCATGAATCCTCATTGCATTTTTCGACCTGTCTCTCGTTCACACACAATTTCAGGCTCTCCTGACGAAAATTCCAGACATCATCAGAACCATCATCAACTGGACTCTGGACTACCTGCGGGAACATGTGATTAATTGGATTAGGGAACAGGGAGGCTGGGTAAGTGTCTCGCTGCTTATTTTTTGATTGGGACATGCAAGATAAATTTTCATATTCACTTAATGTCATATATTATGGGCGTTTAACTATACTGGATACTAATATCCCACCTAGATTATTATTTAAACAAGTAAGCAAGTACACTTTTTTTTCAATGATTTATTCTTTATTGGGTTTTCTGATTTTTACAAACAGACAAGAATGTAGAACAAACATATGCTCAATCACTTAGCACAAAAACCATAAGGAAAGAGACACAAAACAAAATGAGAACAAATCAATGCAAATAATAATAGTACATACAAAATGTTCACACTCATCCATTATTTTTATTTTTCCCACATTTTAGAATAATAATAAAGTCGTCAAATCTCTGGAATAACACAAGTGGAACTATGGGAATTATGTTGTGATAAAAAATCTAAAATAAATCTAAATAATTGAGTATTTTAGCATCTTCAAAGTAGATGTCCTTTTTGAGCAGAATTTCCAGAAATGTATTCTTGGTGTTTTCTCGACCGATTTCTTGAGGAAATTCCATGAGATGCTTTTTAAACAGTATTAAAGGAGTTCACACCGACGCTGGACTCTTATCGGCTGCTTTTCGGGATATTTCTCTCCAAGTCGTCCTTTTAAAAAATATTTTTTGTTAATTAAAATGTTATTTTTCTAAGGAAAGAAACGAATATGTCAGCACGATTATAATTTTGTCTACGACACCGATTTCAAACATTTAATCACACACCTTCAGACCAAAAGGTCTTTAAGATCATGAGAAACATTTCAGTCGAGTGTCCACAAACTTTTGACTGGTAGTTAAAAACTTGACACATTTGGGGAAAAAAAAAATTCAAATGGGGTTCTATATCTATCAGGTTCCATACGAAACTATGACATTGTTACTGTGACCATTTGTGCAATATTGTTCCTACCTCGCCACAAAAGTACTGCAAACTGCAAAAAATCAAGAAATTTCCTCCACTTAGAGCAGTAGATATCTCTCCTCGCGTGTAAACTAAAGGAAGGTCTCTTGTAGGCTGCCACACGCCATAAACCAGGAGTGGAGACCAACAAAGATCAAGTATAATATTGTTTTTATCTCTCTGTCTCTCGCTCTCTCTCTCTCTGTCTCTCCCTCCCTCCCTCTCTCTCCCTCAGGAGGGGATCCAGACCTACTTTGGCACACCGACCTGGAAGACCGTCGGCGTCTTTCTGGCTGGAGTTCTCACCACTGTCCTGGTCATGCGCAAGATGTGAAGGGGAAAAAAGAGAGGAAAAAAACCCGAGAGCAAGGCAAGAAAAGAGAGAGGACTGAAAGAGGGAGCGAGAGAGCTGACTGAAAGGGAACAGAGAGATTGCGAGACAGAGAAAGGCAATAAGAGGCAGATCCATTGCTATGTGAACAGAGAGAGAGATTCGACTGAGATCGGATGATAAAGAGAGAGCCAAGCATGATGTTTAATCGCTCCACTTCGTGACTTTTGAGCCTATTTCCTTTCTCGTCTATATATATATACACACACACGCACTGAAAAAAGGAAATAAACAGAGAAAGACGTGTGAAAGGATGTGTGAGAGGAGGTGGTGTTGGGCCTTACTTTTAAGTTATTTATTTTTTATCATCAGGCAAATTCAACAGTAATTGCCTTTGTCTTTATACATGGACAAGATTAGATGTTTAGATTAGACTTTTGAAGGATTTGACAGACTCTTCCTGTACTAGGAAATGATCTGCATGTCTACTTGAATCGTTCTCCTCTTGCAGTGAACACATAGAGAGAATTGCACATACTTACTACTTTCAAAGGGTTTATAAAGGCTTTATAAGCATGCCATCGATATTTTACCTCATTAATGTCTGCTTTTTTTAAATGTTATCTAAAGTTGTAGCCGTTAGCAGTAGGTTCAGGAGGTACTCTGCTCTGTCTCCCTCTGTTCTTTCTCTCTTTCCTTCCTTTCATCTCAACACCCAGATTGTCCTACTAGTGAGTGAGCGTGTGTGTGTATGTGTGCGTGTATGTGTGTGTATGTGTGTGTGGGGACACGGTTGTGATTTTGGTGCTGAAGTCATATGCAGAGGCACAGTGGGGGGGTTCGCAGCTTTGACTGAGAATAAGAGTTCATGTTTCTGACAATCTGATAATGCAGGGAGTTTATTTGAGTCCTGATCGGGTTCTTTACCAGTTTCTCACAGATATGAGCCAGTTACTGTGTAGTGTGCTCGGACCCGGAATAGGACCAAAAAAATGCTCGAACTAACAGTCATCCAGGACTTTATATGTATAAATATATATTTATACATACATACATATGTAGCAAGGTGGAAAATAGTGTTATTATTTAAATTGATTCATTCACAGAATAAGTTATTAAATAGATTTAAAGGGTTAAAGATATTCTTAGTCCCAGTACTGTACTTTTTTTCCTTGATTTATTCAAAACACAAATCACATGCAATCACACTTTTATACACCTTCTCATTTTGTGGTATTTGGATACAATATGGTTTTTTTTGTGTTTTTTTTAAAAAATGTTTTTCTTCTTACGTTGACAGTGCCTTGGCCTTTCTTATTGTAAATCCACTTTGATACGATCACCATTTCCTCTGTCTTTTCTTAATGTTTGTATGATTGTATGAATTTCGCCGGAGCTGTTTTCTCTGTGATCCCTTTACCTTTTTATTTTTTTTTTTGTAAGTTGTAACGAGTAATAATAAAATGTTTTTACGACTTTCAATTCTAAACGGATGGAGAACGAGTTTGTTACGGGGCCTAAACGTGACTGATCAGGATTAGTTTATTTTATTTTATTTATTTATTTTTTAAAGCATCACAATGTTCAAATCGCCTTCACTAAACTGATTCCGGCTTCGGATATTGCGCTGATTTTTGTTACGCTGAATTCTCTGATCTGAAGACGTGGATTAATGGTCTACGACGGTAGTTTCAATTCAGATCACAGATTTATATTAATGTACTCCTTCCAATACATGATTGTTTCAGCAGTGGGGGTGAATACTTACGCAATCACTGTAACCTTTTATGTTTTTTATCCGTAGATGATATTATACTGATCATACTAATCTTCTCTGCACTTTCATTTATCCACAGCTTGGTTTAGATTCATGACATACGTTCCCGTTAGGTCCATTTCAGTCCAGACTCGAACACTACCAATGTGTAGAAGTTCAGGAGAGGTGAATACTTCTGCAAAGCACTGCATGCTCAACACCTTACCCCATGTTTGATTAACTACATACCGAACAACCGTTATAGAATTTCCTAATAAATCAATGTATTAAGATCAGTCACGGGTTTTGGGGTGGGAGATCGACGCTTGATTTTGTTTCCAGTAAAAAATCATAGCATATGAATATACGGTATATGTATAAAAGAATATGTGGCGTGTATGTGTGTGTGTGTGTGTGTGTATGTATGTATGTATGTATGTATGTATGTATATATATATATATATATCATGTATATATGTTTCTCTATTTCTCTCTCTGTCTTTCTCGGTCTGTCTCTCTGTTTCTCTCTCTCTGTGTTTCTCTCTCTCTCTCTCTCTCTCTCTCTCTCTCTGTTTCTCTATCTGTCTCGCTCTCTGTTTCTCTCTCTCTGTTTCTCTGTCTTTCTCTGTCTGTCTCTCTCTTGTTTCTCTCTGTCTCTCTCGCTTGTTCCCTTTTCTATCTTTTCTTCTTCAGAAATACGATTTCCTTTTTATTCTTTGTTTTCTGAGATACTCTAAATTTACTCTTGTTTGTGCGTGCGTGTGTGTGTGTGTGTGTGTGTGTGTGTGTGTGTGTGTGTGTGTGTGATTTTTCTCGCTGACCTGGGCGTCTGCTTCCGTGGTTGGGAGCATGGCTGCCTCAGGTACGGGTAAGTATGATTCCCTCACGCGGTGGCATGCTGTAAATGTAGCCACTACCACCAGCGTTGGACACGACAACATTCTGTCTGCGGCCCGTATGAATAGTGCCGTCGTGTTGTTTTTGAAAGCGGTGGACTTGGCCAACGAAATGGTAGACAATGGAGTTGTGCTTGTTGGTGTGTTTACCTCAGTGCTTCCTTTATCAACCCCATCAAAAAAAGTCATCATTGTGATAATGTTCCGCCTTTTATTAAGGATGAGATTCTGTCCTAAACTTTAACTCGCTATGGAAAACTGGTCTCGCAGATCAAGAAGATAGCGATAACAAGTAAATCCCCTCTTGTAAAACATATCGTGTCTTTCAGACGTTCTGTGTACATGGTCATGAAGGATAATAATGATCTGACACTAAATGTAAAGGTGGACGATTTTAATTATGTCATTTATGCTACAACTACAACGATGAAGTGTTTTGGGTGTGGTTTAACTGGTCATCTGGTGTGGGCCTGTCCGGAAAAACGTGTCAATCCCGCAAATAGTAATGATGCTAACGAGGCCGCTGGTAACGAGGTTACTGCTGGAGAGGGTGATGGGGTGCATGGGGCCCAGACACCGAGAGCGGAAGCAGCAGTACCTTCTCAGGTGGAGACACCTGAAGCTGGCCCCTCTCACCAGGTGTCTGTGCTAAACCAGGTGAAGAAGAGAAAGCTGAGGTTGAGCCAGATTTATGCGCTAAAGATACACAAGACAGTAATGTGTCACTGGATAGTGTTGATCAGTCTCTAGCTGATGAAGTTGGGGATGAAAGCTCTCACTTGGAAACGGAAGAGAATGTGTTCAAGGTGCCCCAGAGAAAGAGACGGCGAAACCATCCTCATACACAAGCAAAGAGGAAAGATGAGTTAAATTCCGTGGAGGTAGAAAGTGAGAGCGAATCATCTGACTGCAGTATTACATGTAGTTTAAATCGAAGTGGCTTTTCGAGCCGTGAATATAGCATAGATGACATCAAAGCTTTTCTGAAAAAAACTAAGCATGCTAGGAATGTGAGGATTGACGAGTTTTTTCCGGATGTAGAACAGTTCGATGCCGACATATACGGCATCGAACTAGGCAGCCATAATCAAAGGCGGCCCTCATAAGAGCCTGATATATATCTTTGAGCAATGCCCTACTTGCTCCCCAGTCTCGCCCTGACAGACATCTCAGAACATTACTAATCTTTTTACATTTGTTTTTAATTTGATCAGTATGCAGACCCCAGGTCAGCTTCTCATCAAAAAAACATTCCTAAAAATCTCACAGCCTTGACCTGTTCAAGATCTAGCCCATATCATTTAAGTGGTACTGTTTTATGACGTTTAGAGAAACCTATACCTTGTGATTTTGAAATTGATAGTTTAAATCCCCATTCATTTGCCCACTGTTCTACTTTCCCTATTGCATGTTGCATTTTCTTTCTTAAATATTCTACATTCCGACCCCTAATCCAGAGTGCCCCATCATCCGCATAAAGCGACTTTCCTATATTTTCTCCAACATGATCAAATATGTCATTAATCATAATATTAAACAGTACTGGGCTACATACACTGCCTTGTGGGGTACCATTTTCCACTGCATACCTATTTGAGTACTCTGCACCTACTCTAACTTCTATTGCTCTTCTGTTCAGGAAGTCTAATACCCAATTATACATCTTACCATTTATTCCTAATTTGTCAAGTTTAATTAGAAGTCCATCCTTCCGAAGCATATCATACGCTTTTTCAACATCAAAAAATACAGCAATTACACTTTCTTTGTTAGTCTGAGCCTTCCTAATTTCTGACTCTAGGCATTATATAGAATCCATTGTCCCCCTCCCTTTGTGAAATCCTGACTGATACGGTGAAAGAAGCCCTTTACTTTCTATATAGGGATCGAGTCTATCTGTTACCATCCTCTCCATAGTTTTGCCTAGCTGTGACGTTAATGCTATGGGTCTATAGCTTGCTGGATCTGACAGGTCTTTTCCAGGTTTGAGTATTGGAGCTATAACTGCCTGTTTCCATGTTCTGTTTTATAAATAAAAAAAATTAAAATAAAAAACGCCTAGCGACTATTTGGACAAACCGTAGCAACTTTCCAAATAATGGCAGTACTGTCCTGCAAGCGCGAGGTCTTGCTTTCCCTCTGCACTCTCACCTCTCTCTGCGTCTGCTCTGTCCAGTGAGGGGCCGAGAGCAGATTTAAGAACGTCATGGATAACGAGACGCGCCCTGCGTCCCAATTTACATCATTCATAGACGAATGGAATGCAACATGTTTTCCATGTAAAATAGTCCACGTTATTACAGCCTAGTTCTCTTGTTCAAAGTAGTTATAGTGTTCGGGAACATTTTTGATCATTCATGTTCTATACCTGTCCGTTATATAGCTTTCTAAAAGTTATTTTAAAAATCATAAAAGTGATGAAAAGTAATTTAAAAAGTATAAAAGCAAAAAAACCTTTCTATCTATCTATCTATCAAAAACAGATTATAGATGATAGATAGATATATAGATAGATAGATTTTATATAGAATAGATAATCATTATACCTGGTCTCCTCCAATATGGGGGGAATGGGGGTGTGTCACATGATAGGGGAGGCTTGGGGATGGCTTTAGTTACAAAAGGTTGAGAACCTCTGACCTACAAGGTCTATAATACGTATATTAATAAAGCAAATTAGATACTTAAATGGCTAAATGTAATTTATATAAACAAACAAATTAATAAATACATTTTGTATTAAGTGAAAAACATTTATACACACGACAGTCAAAATAGTACAAAAAACACTGGCTTCATTCGAAACCGCATACTTACCTACTACACGGTATGCAAAAAGCAGTACGCCAGAGGGGTAGTATGTTAAAATTCTCAGTAGGCGAGCAATACCCGGATAGCGAACTGCTTCCGGCGAGATTTTGCAGTATGCAACCAATGGACACTACACGAGTCAAACAATCCCACAGTGCAGCAGGACTGGTGTGGACGAGCTCAGAAAAAGAAAACACGGAAGGCAGCGTCGGCTCTTTTTAAGTACTAAACCTTGGTTAAACACAAGTTGCCGTGCAATACATACTGCATCGAATTGAGTAGTACTGTCACAGTACGCAATTTCGGACGCAGCCACTGAGTGAGCAACAGTTATGATATGCTTTTTTTTGTTCACCACGGTTGTAAAAAATGATTATTTGATTATTATTATATCTTTCCTGGCATCTCGAACCAATCTGGCCATTTTCCTCTGACTTCTTTTATCAAAAACGCATTTCCACGGACAGAACTGCCACTCACTCTATGTTTTTTTGTTTTTCACACCATGTGGTGGCTCAGTGGATAAAGGCTCTGGGTTACTTATCAGAAGGTCAGGAGTTCAAGCCCCAGCACTGCCAAGCTACCACTGTTGGGCCCTTGGACAAGGCCCTCAACTGCTCAGATGTATAAATGAGATAAATGTCAGAATAAGGGCATCTGCCAAATTCTGCAAAAGTAAATATATATATATATATTCTGTGGAATCTCTAGAGATTGGTGTTTGTGTGTGTGGGAAATTCCCAGGAGATCAGCTGTTTATGAAATACTCAAACCACAATGGAAGTCACAAAAAAAAACAATCTTTCCCCATTCTGATGTTTGATGTGAACATTAGCTGAACCTCTGTCTGCATTGCACTGCTACCACATGACTGACTGAGCAGGTGTATTGGTGTGCCGTAAAGAAAGTGGATGGTGAGCATATATATCTTATAAAAGCAAAATGAAATGATGGGGGGAAAAATATATATATATATATATATATATATATATATATATATATTTTCCCCCATCATTTCATTTCATTTCATTTTATATATATATATATATATATATATATATATATATATATATATATATATATATATATATATATATATATATATATAAAGAACGGCGATCATCTAGTTGTGTCTCCAATGACACAGGACATTATTTACATTATTTGCACTTAGCACTGGGAGTAACGGAAAAGGGAAGCCACTAGAGGGCGCTGCATCTTAAATTTGGTTGAAAATCAAAAGTTTTTGTTACGCATGCAAATTAAGATCAAATTTGATAAAAACATTTGGGGTTTTAAATCGCCTCTGTTCACTGGGATGCGGTTTAGACCTGATCTGAATCGTTACTGGGGAAACAAAAACCACCTACTACACACTTGAGTACATAGGTATAGTGTTGATTATATTTATATTATTATTAATTATCTTGCTCTAAATATATTACTACTTATTATGTAGTTCATAGTCTGCCATTTAAGACACAACTTCTCTTCCTCTACATTTCAGTTGAACAAATGTATCATCTGGGTCTTTTTAGCTTCCTCGTCTGCTTCTACTGTATTTCGTCCTGTGAATCGTTGACCCTGTAAATGTTATATAAGTATATCTTATTACTAGATAAGCATTCAATTTGAGACACAGATCACAGTAGATGAGTGTGCTGTGAATCTTTTGGTTGGATATTGAATGCAATTTTTGGGTAATTTCCTTGGGATTTTAATCCAGATTAGCAAAACGAATATTATATTTCACTACCGTGGAAGCGATATTGATGTTTATAATAAGACATTTACATTGAATGTACTTTGCAAATACATTATCCTTACGTGCAAATGAGAAAAGAAACTTTGGGATGCATGGAATTAAATATAGATCATAATTTTTTAAAAACACGTTACCGACTGAGAAACAACAAATTTATTGTGATATACCGTGTCTTGAATATACACTATATAGCCAAAAGTTTGTGGAGACTTGACCAGAACACTCATATGTGCTTGTTGAACATCCCATTTGAGATTTAGTCCCTTGATGCTGTTATAATGAACTCCACTCCACTTCTGGGATGGCTTTCCACTAAATTTTGGAGTTTGGCTGTGGAGATACAAGAGCATTCATGAGGTCAGGTGAAGAGTTCTAGTGAAAAGAAATCTTAATGCTACATCACACACAAAGACATTCTGTGTATTTGTGTGCCTCTAACTTCATGGCAGCATTTTGGGGAAGAACCACATATGGATGTGATGGACAGGTGTCTACATACGTTTGGAAATATAGTGCATCTCTATGGTGTTGTTGCTGTTGTTGTGTTTAATATACGTTTTATTTGCCCTCCCTGCTGGAAAAAAACCCCAATAGAAACATCACATAAATTCTAAGGGTTTCTACTACAAATACCATTACAAACCATCAGCTGTTAACCATTACAACCATTACCAAATGGCTTCCATTTCATACTAAGATGTACTAAGGACATAGGTCATTAATGGTATCCACTAGACATAACATCCCTGCTGAAACAAACCCCAATACAAACCATCACAGAAATTCTAAGGGTTTCTACTACAAATACCATTACAAACCATCAGCTGTTAACCATTACAATCATTACCAAATGGTTTCCATTACGTACTAGTTCGTATTAAAGACATAGGTCATTAATGGTATCCACTAGACATAACATCCATGCTGAAAAAACAAGCATAAAAACAATACAAAAAAACAAAACAGAAATTCTAATGGTTTACACTATAAAAAAATACCATTACAAACCATCAGCTTAGCATTAAAACCATTACCATTACCATTATTGGTCCTTAATGGTATCCACTAGACATAACATGCCACCAGTAGAAGGGAACAAATTACCAGTAGAGACCCACAAGGACCATTTTTTTTAAACATGGAATCATATATTTATTATTTTCCCGCTTATCTCTAATGCTGTAATAGTAACATAGCACTCTATTTAATAATTTAAAATAAATAAAAAATTAATTTATTAAATGTAAAAAATACAGATGTAGATGAGCGTGCACTTCCGGGTACGCCCTTCTTCCTGCCCCTAACGTTTGCGTCACTCAAGGCGGAAGTCCAGTGTAATCATTTTTCACACGAACATGGCAGCGGCGCTATCAGGAGAAGGCGATGCGGGTAAGACTAATTTAACCAGTAAGGTTCAACGCAGTATTCAACATGTCTAACAAAACACTAGTGTATTTGAATCGTTTATATATATATTGATATATATTTATATTGGCAAATAAATAAAATAAAATAAAAGAGATACGGAAGCTTTGTGAACCTCATGTCGGCTAGCAGGCTAGTTAGCATAGCTAAGCTAACGGGAGACAGAAACATGCCCGTACATATTCTCAGCTCGCTGTCAGTGTCAGTGTGAGTGCCAACAAAGACCGGCGTTCACACTCGCTCATGTTTAATAAACAGGTAACATCTTAACAGCCTCCTGGAAATAAAGTGCTTTATCAGATAGATCATGAGCTGATCATGATGATGATGTTGATGTTGTTTTTCTTGACAGAGGGATGACATCATCATCATCATCATCATCATCATCATCATCTCTGTGTTGATTGTTTAGCTCCACTGATTAGTCAGTGTTTACTTGAATTAGTGCTGCTCATGTAGGAAGTGTAGTCATGTACAAATAATAATAATCATAATCATAATAATATGTCCTGTCTCCTCTTTAGAACAAAAAGTAAAATCCTTAATATTACACTTCTAGTTCATATATAGGTTATGTGATCATAATAGGCCATGTGATCATGTGCAATTGTGATTTAATTTACTTTGCTGAGTCATTGGTTGTCGTTGGAGAGAAACGAACAGGCCAGCAGCCTCGTCTTCAATCTGTGGTCCTTCTTTCACACTCGCGTACAGAACTTCATTCATTCAGTCATCTTAAGTAACCGTTTAAGTATCCTGATCGAGGATGTGGTGGATCTGGAGCCACATCTATTCAGGGAACACCGGGCATGATATAGGGACAGGGGCATACCCTGAACAGGATGCCAGTCCAGCACCATGCGCATGCACACACACACACACACACACACACACACACACACACACACAGACGTGGACGTGAGGAGAATGTGTGTAACTCTGCGCAGACAGTAACCCGAGCTCAGGATCATACCACTGGAGCGGTGAGGTGGTGCTGCTTGTTGCCCGACATCAGATTATGGCGGCAGGACGTTAGAGTTAAGAGTGCTTTCAGAAACAGTGTAACAGTGAGTACCCCAATGTACACGTTTACCAAATGACTTTGCAGAATCTATGAGGTGCAGTTCGTTGGAAATAATGTGATTTTCGCAGTGTGGAGTGTCATTTTGTCTACTTTATGTTAGGCTGTGTTTTATTCTGCGTGATCACACCTAGAAATAATTTGAGCTTGGATTTGTTCTGTCAGTGAGATGTTTACAAATATGAATAGTGTGCATAATTGTTTGGAATTTTTATTTTATATACACACACACATATATATATATATATATATATATATATATATATATATATATATATATATATATAAATACACACACATGCATGCATACATACATACATGGATGCTGTCGATTTGGTGTAATTAAAACAAATCTTCTTTGTAGGCGTTGAACAAAGGTGGCGTGAAAGTCAGTTTAATAGTTTGTTTTGTTCATTTTATTTCTGTTTTGCAGTCAGTTCGTGAGCTAGTTTATATATCGTGATACGCGTTGCGTATCGTAGAAACCTCCTCGTGTTGTGACACGATATTTTTGTGACACCGCCCGGCCCTAACTTAGAAGACGCTTTACCTAATACGTTAATCGTATAGAGGCTTATAAAAGACGACCGAACAATGGCAGCGGCCAAGCACACACACCCATTAACAGCTGAATCTAAAAATATGTAGGTGGCAACACAGTCAACAGTGGGAAATGTTATTGTACTGCGGTCAACAGATTATTGTCGGTGAGAGTGCCGTGATCTTGTGCCTCATCCTGTGCCTCATCCTGTCATCGATAGTTCATGGTGTTGAGCGATGACTCGCAGCGCATAACAGTGCGAACTCTTCGGCTTTTGTAGAAACTGAAACTTCACGTTGCTGTATGCCTTTTCATGTTTCCTTCCTGTCGTGTTTGGCGAGAAATGAGTATTAACAAATAGGCTGAAATGTAACCATGACCCTAAATATCAGCTCGGTCTGGTTTCTCGTATGAGATTAAACCGAGCTCTTACAGACGATGGCCTGAGCTGTGACATTTTTTTCTTTCAGGCCCTGACCAAATATTAGAAGTAGGAGCTGTGCTGCTGAAGGAGTGAGGCTCCATCCTATCTTCCTTTATTTTATTATATTATATTATATTTTGCCTCATTCCTCTATCGAGCCTGACCCTTCTTTCTCTATGACGCACAGTTTCATTTATGAGCGAGTTCATCGTCATGGGGACAGCGGCACCGTTGTATCGCGGCACGAACTGGGCGGGAGCGAGCTCTGCGACCCCACCCATAAAAAACTCGCTCAGTGCTTACAGCAGATTGGAGACGAGTTGGACAACAACGTAGACCTACAGAGGTGAGATCACAGTTTTGTGTCACAGTAAATAAAATTTTGTTCACTGGACATTAAGTAAACAAACCTTGGTCTGAGCTAACAGAAACCAAATAATGAAAGTGTTTTGCATTTCTGCATTGATAAATACATCATTCAATAATAAGTTTCCTGTCGTGTCAGTAATAAAAGTGTGATGTCTGCCTGCTTCTTATGTTATATACTTTTATTATTATGTGTTCAGTTCAACCTGTACGTGTGTGTGTGTGTGTGTGTGTGTATACAGTGGGGGAAATAAGTATTGAACACGGCAACATTTTTTTCAGCAAATATTTTTCCAAAGAGCCTGTTCACATACAATTTTCACCAGACAAACTCAAGAAATCCGCAAATATAAAGAATTCACAACGTTAAAGTCCATAAATGAAGTTATGTGTAATAAAGAGGAATGACACGGGGAAAAAATTATTGAACACGCTAAGTGAAATGTATTTAATACTTAGTGGAGAAGGCTTTGTTTGTAATGACGCTTCAAGACACTTCCTGTATGAAGAAATTAATGGGCCGCAGTATTCAGGTGTGATTTTGGTCCGTTCTTCTAAACATATTGTCTTTAAATCTTGTTCAGTTGGATTCGAGTCAGGTGATTGGCTGGGCCATTCTAACACCTTGATTTTTTTCTCTGAAACCAATTGAGAGTTTCCTTTGCTGTATGTTGTGGATCGTTGTCCTTCTGGAAGCTCCACCCACGTCTCATCTTCATCAAACTGGTGGATGGCAGCAGATTCTTCTCAAGAATCTCCCGGTAAAGGGCTCCCTTCATCGTTCCTTCAATTATATGATGTCTGCCAGTACCATGCGATGAAAAACAGCCCCACACCATGATGCTTCCACCTCCAAACTTCACTGTTGGTGTAGTGTTTTTAGGGTGATGTGCAGTGCCATTTCTTCTCCAAACATGGTGTGTAGTATGACGGCCAAGAAGTTTAATTTTGCTCTCGTCTGACCAGACTACACGCTCCCAGTATTTCATATACTTGTGCAAATGAGTTGTAGAAAACTTTAAACGAGCTTTGACATGCCGTTTCTTTAGTAATGGAGTCCTGTGTGGTGAGCGTGAGCAGTGGAGTGCATTGCTTATTGTTTTCTCTGTAACGATGGTACCTGCTGCCTCCAAGTGTTTCTGGAGCTCTTTCCGAGTGGTCCTTGGTTCTTGGGCTACTCTTCTGACTATTCTTTTGACTCCCTGGTCAGAAATCTTGCGAGGAGCTCCTGTGCGTGGCCGGGTGATGATGGAGTGATGTTGCTTCCACTTGTGGATAATGGCTCCACTGGTGCTTACGGAAGATTCAGCAGTCTTGAAATACGTCTGTATCCGATTCCATCAATATGTTTCACAACAATAAGGTTGTGAATGTCTTGGGAGAGCTCTTTGCTTTTACCCATCATGAGATCTTTCTTGTGTGACACCTTGGTAACGAAAAGCCTTTTTTATAGACCTGTGGTTTTCAAAGTGGGGGCCACCAGGGGGCGCCCAAGGGGCCTCAACAATTTGGTGTGGAAAAAAAATTCTCACTCTCAGACAACCACACACACCCCATCAATTCCTAATGTAATGTAAAGATGTAAGATGTAATTATTAATAATAAAAAAAGGGGGGGATATATTCAAAAGTCTGTATTTTTAATGTGTTTTAAAGACATCTTGCAAAAGGGGGGCCTCGGTCAAATGTTAATGCCATTTGGGGGGCCTTGCCCTGGGAACGTTTGGGAGCCCCTGTTATAGACCATCAATTTACTGACCCAGCTGATATTAATTTGCACAGATAGGGGGTGTAATTACTTGTGGGTTTCAGCTGGTTCCTTGCCTTACCTTGGCTTGGAGAACTGCTTTTTCTTAGTGTGTTCAATACTTTTTTTTTTTTCCTGTGTCATTCCACTTTATTACACATAACTTTATTAATGGACTTTAATGTTGTGAATTCTTTGTACTTGTGGATTTCTTGAGTTAATACTGATGTCTGGTGAAAATTTCATGTGAATAGCCTCATTGGAAATATATTTACTGAAAAAAAAAGTCTAATACTTCTAATAATTATTTCCCTCCACTGTGTATGTATGTGTGTGTGTGTGTATGTGTGTATATATATATATATATATATATATATATATATATATATATATATATATATATATATATATATATATATATATATATATAGTGATTGCTGATGTCATAGGATTACAGGTGATTATGCAGGATGTTCCTGCCATTTATTTTAAAATATACTGTTTATATATTTTTATTCCTTTTTTATTTTTCTTATTTACACGTGTGTGTGTGTGAGTGCGTGCGTGCCAGAGTCGGATGGAACAAGGAGGAAAATCCCCCTTTTGTACCATATTTTCACAGTTTCTCTCTCTCTCTCTCTCTCTCTCTCTCCATGACAGAATGTTAGCCGACTCAGCTCTCCAGCCAACTAAAGAAGTGTTTGTGAAGGTGGCGCGTGAGATTTTCTCGGATGGGAAGTTTAACTGGGGCAGAGTGGTGGCGCTTTTCTACTTTGCTTGTCGACTTGTGATCAAGGCAAGGACACTAATTAACTCGGGCTTAATCAAAGCCTTTCTTCCGTCTCCAAGACAGGATTCTTTATCCTTTTCATGCCCAGTTACTCTCAGTGCGCAGTAGTGCTTGAAAGTTTGTGAACCCTGTAGAACTTTCGACATGTCTGCATAAATACGACCTAAAACCTCATCATATTTTCACAAAGTAGACCAAGAGAACCCAGTTAAACAAACGAGACAAAAATATTATACTTGGTCGTTTATTTATTGAGAAAAATGATCCAATATCCGTCCCATATCTGTGAGAGACAAAAGTATGTGAACCTTTGCTTTCAGTATCTGGCGTGACCAGTACTGTTAGGACTTTTGACGATGTTTCATGTCATATTTCTGCAGATATATAGCAACTTGTACAAACTATATACAAACTTTAAAGCACCAGTCTAACTTGAAACCGAGGGAAGTCTCATTTCTTTTGTAAATCTGTATTTTTCCCCCTATCCCTGTATCTGCCTCTGTTAGCTATCTTTACATTTGCATGAATCCTCATTGCATTTTTCGACCTGTTTCTTCTTCACACGCAATTTCAGGCTCTCCTGACGAAAATTCCAGACATCATCAGAACCATCATCAACTGGACTCTGGACTACCTGCGGGAACATGTGATTAATTGGATTAGGGAACAGGGAGGCTGGGTAAGTGTCTCGCTGCTTATTTTTTGATTGGGATATGCAAGATAAATTTTCATATTCACTTAATGTCATATATTATGGGCGTTTAACTATACTGGATACTAATATCCCACCTAGATTATTATTTAAACAAGTAAGCAAGTACACTTTTTTTTCAATGATTTATTCTTTATTGGGTTTTCTGATTTTTACAAACAGACAAGAATGTAGAACAAACATATGCTCAATCACTTAGCACAAAAACCATAAGCAAAGAGACACAAAACAAAATGAGAACAAATCAATGCAAATAATAATAGTACATACAAAAAGTTCACACTCATCCATTATTTTTATTTTCCCCACATTTTAGAATAATAATAAAGTCGTCAAATCTCTGGAATAACACAAGTGGAACTATGAGAATTATGTTGTGATAAAAAATCTAAAATAAATCTAAATAATTGAGTATTTTAGCATCTTCAAAG
>NC_030417.2:35359646-35369646 GCF_001660625.3 Ictalurus punctatus
TAATCATAATATTAAACAGTACTGGGCTACATACACTGCCTTGTGGGGTACCATTTTCCACTGCATACCTATTTGAGTACTCTGCACCTACTCTAATTTCTATTGCACTGCTGTTCAGGAAGTCTAATACCCAATTATACATCTTACCATTTATTCCTAATTTGTCAAGTTTAATTAGAAGTCCATCCTTCCGAAGCATATCATACGCTTTTTCAACATCAAAAAATACAGCAATTACACTTTCTTTGTTAGTCTGAGCCTTCCTAATTTCTGACTCTAGGCATTATATAGAATCCATTGTCCCCCTCCCTTTGTGAAATCCTGACTGATACGGTGAAAGAAGCCCTTTACTTTCTATATAGGGATCGAGTCTATCTGTTACCATCCTCTCCATAGTTTTGCCTAGCTGTGACGTTAATGCTATGGGTCTATAGCTTGCTGGATCTGACAGGTCTTTTCCAGGTTTGAGTATTGGAGCTATAACTGCCTGTTTCCATGTTCTGTTTTATAAATAAAAAAAATTAAAATAAAAAACGCCTAGCGACTATTTGGACAAACCGTAGCAACTTTCCAAATAATGGCAGTACTGTCCTGCAAGCGCGAGGTCTTGCTTTCCCTCTGCACTCTCACCTCTCTCTGCGTCTGCTCTGTCCAGTGAGGGGCCGAGAGCAGATTTAAGAACGTCATGGATAACGAGACGCGCCCTGCGTCCCAATTTACATCATTCATAGACGAATGGAATGCAACATGTTTTCCATGTAAAATAGTCCACGTTATTACAGCCTAGTTCTCTTGTTCAAAGTAGTTATAGTGTTCGGGAACATTTTTGATCATTCATGTTCTATACCTGTCCGTTATATAGCTTTCTAAAAGTTATTTTAAAAATCATAAAAGTGATGAAAAGTAATTTAAAAAGTATAAAAGCAAAAAAACCTTTCTATCTATCTATCTATCAAAAACAGATTATAGATGATAGATAGATATATAGATAGATAGATTTTATATAGAATAGATAATCATTATACCTGGTCTCCTCCAATATGGGGGGAATGGGGGCGTGTCACATGATAGGGGAGGCTTGGGGATGGCTTTAGTTACAAAAGGTTTAGAACCTTTGACCTACAAGGTCTATAATACGTATATTAATAAAGCAAATTAGATACTTAAATGGCTAAATGTAATTTATATAAACAAACAAATTAATAAATACATTTTGTATTAAGTGAAAAACATTTATACACACGACAGTCAAAATAGTACAAAAAACACTGGCTTCATTCGAAACCGCATACTTACCTACTACACGGTATGCAAAAAGCAGTACGCCAGAGGGGTAGTATGTTAAAATTCTCAGTAGGCGAGCAATTCCTGCATGGCGAACTGCTTCCGGCGAGATTTTGCAGTATGCAACCAATGGACACTACACGAGTCAAACAATCCCACAGTGCAGCAGGACTGGTGTGGACGAGCTCAGAAAAAAAAAAAACACGGAAGGCAGCGTCGGCTCTTTTTAAGTACTAAACCTTGGTTAAACACAACTTGCCGTGCAATACATACGGCATCGAATTGAGTAGTACTGTCACAGTACGCAATTTCGGACGCAGCCACTGAGTGAGCGACAGTTATGATATGCTTTTTTTTGTTCACCACGGTTGTAAAAAATGATTATTTGATTATTATTATATCTTTCCTGGCATCTCGAACCAATCTGGCCATTTTCCTCTGACTTCTTTTATCAAAAACGCATTTCCACGGACAGAACTGCCACTCACTCTATGTTTTTTTGTTTTTCACACCATGTGGTGGCTCAGTGGATAAAGGCTCTGGGTTACTTATCAGAAGGTCAGGAGTTCAAGCCCCAGCACTGCCAAGCTACCACTGTTGGGCCCTTGGACAAGGCCCTTAACCCTCAACTGCTCAGATGTATAAATGAGATAAATGTCAGAATAAGGGCATCTGCCAAATTCTGCAAAAGTAAATATATATATTCTGTGGAATCTCTAGAGATTGGTGTTTGTGTGTGTGGGAAATTCCCAGGAGATCAGCTGTTTATGAAATACTCAAACCAGCACCAACAATCATTCCACAATGGAAGTCACAAAAAAAAACAATCTTTCCCCATTCATAGCTGAACCTCTGTCTGCATTGCACTGCTACCACATGACTGACTGAGCAGGTGTATTGGTGTACCGTAAAGAAAGTGGATGGTGAGCGTATATATATTATAAAAGCAAAATGAAATGATGGGGGAAAATATATATATATATATATATATATATATATATATATATATATATATATATATATATATATATATATATATATATATATAAAGAACGGCGATCATCTAGTTGTGTCTCCAATGACACAGGACATTATTTGCACTTAGCACTGGGAGTAACGGAAAAGGGAAGCCACTAGAGGGCGCTGCATCTTAAATTTGGTTGAAAATCAAAAGTTTTTGTTACGCATGCAAATTAAGATCAAATTTGATAAAACATTTGGGGTTTAAAATCGCCTCTGTTCACTGGGATGCTGTTTAGACCTGATCTGAATCGTTACTGGGGAAACAAAAACCACCTACTACACACTTGAGTACATAGGTATTGTATTGATTACAGTTATATTATTATTAATTATCTTGCTCTAAATATATTACTACTTATTATGTAGTTCATAGTCTGCCATTTAAGACACAACTTCTCTTCCTCTACATTTCAGTTGAACAAATGTATCATCTGGGTCTTTTTAGCTTCCTCGTCTGCTTCTACTGTATTTCGTCCTGTGAATCGTTGACCCTGTAAATGTTATATAAGTATATCTTATTACTAGATAAGCATTCAATTTGAGACACAGATCACAGTAGATGAGTGTGCTGTGAATCTTTTGGTTGGATATTGAATGCAATTTTTGGGTAATTTCCTTGGGATTTTAATCCAGATTAGCAAAACGAATATTATATTTCACTACCGTGGAAGCGATATTGATGTTTATAATAAGACATTTACATTGAATGTACTTTGCAAATACATTATCCTTACGTGTAAATGAGAAAAGAAACTTTGGGATGCATGGAATTAAATATAGATCATAATTTTTTAAAAACACGTTACCGACTGAGAAACAACAAATTTATTGTGATATACCGTGTCTTGAATATACACTATATAGCCAAAAGTTTGTGGAGACTTGACCAGAACACTCATATGTGCTTGTTGAACATCCCATTTGAGATTTAGTCCCTTGATGCTGTTATAATGACCTCCACTCCACTTCTGGGATGGCTTTCCACTAAATTTTGGAGTTTGGCTGTGGAGATACAAGAGCATTCATGAGGTCAGGTGAAGAGTTCTAGTGAAAAGAAATCTTAATGCTACATCACACACAAAGACATTCTGTGTATTTGTGTGCCTCTAACTTCATGGCAGCATTTTGGGGAAGAACCACATATGGATGTGATGGACAGGTGTCTACATACGTTTGGACATATAGTGCATCTCTATGGTGTTGTTGCTGTTGTTGTGTTTAATATACGTTTTATTTGCCCTCCCTGCTGGAAAAAAAACCCCAATAGAAACATCACATAAATTCTAAGGGTTTCTACTACAAATACCATTACAAACCATCAGCTGTTAACCATTACAACCATTACCAAATGGCTTCCATTTCATACTAAGATGTACTAAGGACATAGGTCATTAATGGTATCCACTAGACATAACATCCCTGCTGAAACAAACCCCAATACAAACCATCACAGAAATTCTAAGGGTTTCTACTACAAATACCATTACAAACCATCAGCTGTTAACCATTACAATCATTACCAAATGGTTTCCATTACGTACTAGTTCGTATTAAAGACATAGGTCATTAATGGTATCCACTAGACATAACATCCATGCTGAAAAAACAAGCATAAAAACAATACAAAAAAACAAAACAGAAATTCTAATGGTTTACACTATAAAAAAATACCATTACAAACCATCAGCTTAGCATTAAAACCATTACCATTACCATTATTGGTCCTTAATGGTATCCACTAGACATAACATGCCACCAGTAGAAGGGAACAAATTACCAGTAGAGACCCACAAGGACCATTTTTTTTTAACATGGAATCATATATTTATTATTTTCCCGCTTATCTCTAATGCTGTAATAGTAACATAGCACTCTATTTAATAATTTAAAATAAATAAAAAATTAATTTATTAAATGTAAAAAATACAGATGTAGATGAGCGTGCACTTCCGGGTACGCCCTTCTTCCTGCCCCTAACGTTTGCGTCACTCAAGGCGGAAGTCCAGTGTAATCATTTTTCACACGAACATGGCAGCGGCGCTATCAGGAGAAGGCGATGCGGGTAAGACTAATTTAACCAGTAAGGTTCAACGCAGTATTCAACATGTCTAACAAAACACTAGTGTATTTGAATCGTTTATATATATATTGATATATATTTATATTGGCAAATAAATAAAATAAAATAAAAGAGATACGGAAGCTTTGTGAACCTCATGTCGGCTAGCAGGCTAGTTAGCATAGCTAAGCTAACGGGAGACAGAAACATGCCCGTACATATTCTCAGCTCGCTGTCAGTGTCAGTGTGAGTGCCAACAAAGACCGGCGTTCACACTCGCTCATGTTTAATAAACAGGTAACATCTTAACAGCCTCCTGGAAATAAAGTGCTTTATCAGATAGATCATGAGCTGATCATGATGATGATGTTGATGTTGTTTTTCTTGACAGAGGGATGACATCATCATCATCATCATCATCATCATCATCATCTCTGTGTTGATTGTTTAGCTCCACTGATTAGTCAGTGTTTACTTGAATTAGTGCTGCTCATGTAGGAAGTGTAGTCATGTACAAATAATAATAATCATAATCATAATAATATGTCCTGTCTCCTCTTTAGAACAAAAAGTAAAATCCTTAATATTACACTTCTAGTTCATATATAGGTTATGTGATCATAATAGGCCATGTGATCATGTGCAATTGTGATTTAATTTACTTTGCTGAGTCATTGGTTGTCGTTGGAGAGAAACGAACAGGCCAGCAGCCTCGTCTTCAATCTGTGGTCCTTCTTTCACACTCGCGTACAGAACTTCATTCATTCAGTCATCTTAAGTAACCGTTTAAGTATCCTGATCGAGGATGTGGTGGATCTGGAGCCACATCTATTCAGGGAACACCGGGCATGATATAGGGACAGGGGCATACCCTGAACAGGATGCCAGTCCAGCACCATGCGCATACACACACACACACACACACACACACACACACACACACAGACGTGGACGTGAGGAGAATGTGTGTAACTCTGCGCAGACAGTAACCCGAGCTCAGGATCATACCACTGGAGCGGTGAGGTGGTGCTGCTTGTTGCCCGACATCAGATTGTGGCGGCAGGACGTTAGAGTTAAGAGTGCTTTCAGAAACAGTGTAACAGTGAGTACCCCAATGTACACGTTTACCAAATGATTTTGCAGAATCTATGAGGTGCAGTTCGTTGGAAATAATGTGATTTTGGCAGTGTGGAGTGTCATTTTGTCTACTTTATGTTAGGCTGTGTTTTATTCTGCGTGATCACACCTAGAAATAATTTGAGCTTGGATTTGTTCTGTCAGTGAGATGTTTACAAATATGAATAGTGTGCATAATTGTTTGGAATTTTTATTTTATATACACACACACATATATATATAAATACACACACATGCATGCATACATACATACATGGATGCTGTCGATTTGGTGTAATTAAAACAAATCTTCTTTGTAGGCGTTGAACAAAGGTGGCGTGAAAGTCAGTTTAATAGTTTGTTTTGTTCATTTTATTTCTGTTTTGCAGTCAGTTCGTGAGCTAGTTTATATATCGTGATACGCGTTGCGTATCGTAGAAACCTCCTCGTGTTGTGACACGATATTTTTGTGACACCGCCCGGCCCTAACTTAGAAGACGCTTTACCTAATACGTTAATCGTATAGAGGCTTATAAAAGACGACCGAACAATGGCAGTGGCCAAGCACACACACCCATTAACAGCTGAATCTAAAAATATGTAGGTGGCAACACAGTCAACAGTGGGAAATGTTATTGTACTGCGGTCAACAGATTATTGTCGGTGAGAGTGCCGTGATCTTGTGCCTCATCCTGTGCCTCATCCTGTCATCGATAGTTCATGGTGTTGAGCGATGACTCGCAGCGCATAACAGTGCGAACTCTTCGGCTTTTGTAGAAACTGAAACTTCACGTTGCTGTATGCCTTTTCATGTTTCCTTCCTGTCGTGTTTGGCGAGAAATGAGTATTAACAAATAGGCTGAAATGTAACCATGACCCTAAATATCAGCTCGGTCTGGTTTCTCGTATGAGATTAAACCGAGCTCTTACAGACGATGGCCTGAGCTGTGACATTTTTTTCTTTCAGGCCCTGACCAAATATTAGAAGTAGGAGCTGTGCTGCTGAAGGAGTGAGGCTCCATCCTATCTTCCTTTATTTTATTATATTATATTATATTTTGCCTCATTCCTCTATCGAGCCTGACCCTTCTTTCTCTATGACGCACAGTTTCATTTATGAGCGAGTTCATCGTCATGGGGACAGCGGCACCGTTGTATCGCGGCACGAACTGGGCGGGAGCGAGCTCTGCGACCCCACCCATAAAAAACTCGCTCAGTGCTTACAGCAGATTGGAGACGAGTTGGACAACAACGTAGACCTACAGAGGTGAGATCACAATTTTGTGTCACAGTAAATAAAATTTTGTTCACTGGACATTAAGTAAACAAACCTTGGTCTGAGCTAACAGAAACCAAATAATGAAAGTGTTTTGCATTTCTGCATTGATAAATACATCATTCAATAATAAGTTTCCTGTCGTTTCAGTAATAAAAGTGTGATGTCTGCCTGCTTCTTATGTTATATACTTTTATTATTATGTGTTCACTTCAACCTGTACGTGTGTGTGTGTGTGTGTGTGTACAGTGGGGGAAATAAGTATTGAACACGGCAACTTTTTTTTCTGCAAATATTTTTCCAAAGAGCCTGTTCACATACAATTTTCACCAGACAAACTCAAGAAATCCGCAAATATATAGAATTCACAACGTTAAAGTCCATAAATGAAGTTATGTGTAATAAAGAGGAATGACACGGGGAAAAAATTATTGAACACGCTAAGTGAAATGTATTTAATACTTAGTGGAGAAGGCTTTGTTTGTAATGACGCTTCAAGACACTTCCCGTATGAAGAAATTAATGGGCCGCAGTATTCAGGTGTGATTTTGGTCCGTTCTTCTAAACATATTGTCTTTAAATCTTGTTCAGTTGGATTCGAGTCAGGTGATTGGCTGGGCCATTCTAACACCTTGATTTTTTTCTCTGAAACCAATTGAGAGTTTCCTTTGCTGTATGCTTTGGATCGTTGTCCTGCTGGAAGCTCCACCCACGTCTCATCTTCATCATACTGGTGGATGGCAGCAGATTCTTCTCAAGAATCTCCCGGTAAAGGGCTCCCTTCATCGTTCCTTCAATTATATGATGTCTGCCAGTACCATGCGATGAAAAACAGCCCCACACCATGATGCTTCCACCTCCAAATTTCACTGTTGGTGTAGTGTTTTTAGGGTGATGTGCAGTGCCATTTCTTCTCCAAACATGGTGTGTAGTATGACGGCCAAGAAGTTTAATTTTGCTCTCGTCTGACCAGACTACACGCTCACAGTATTTCATAGGCTTGTGTAAATGAGTTGTAGAAAACTTTAAACGAGCTTTGACATGCCGTTTCTTTAGTAATGGAGTCCTGTGTGGTGAGCGTGAGCAGTGGAGTGCATTGCTTATTGTTTTCTCTGTAACGATGGTACCTGCTGTCTCCAAGTGTTTCTGGAGCTCTTTCCGAGTGGTCCTTGGTTCATGGGCTACTCTTCTGACTATTCTTTTGACTCCCTGGTCAGAACTCTTGCGAGGAGCTCCTGTGCGTGGCCGGGTGATGATGGAGTGATGTTGCTTCCACTTGTGGATAATGGCTCCACTGGTGCTTACGGAAGATTCAGAAGTCTTGAAATACGTCTGTATCCGATTCCATCAATATGTTTCACAACAATAAGGTTGTGAATGTCTTGGGAGAGCTCTTTGCTTTTACCCATCATGAGATCTTTCTTGTGTGACACCTTGGTAACGAAAAGCCTTTTTTATAGACCTGTGGTTTTCAAAGTGGGGGCCACCAGGGGGCGCCCAAGGGGCCTCAACAATTTGGTGTGGAAAAAAAATTCTCACTCTCAGACAACCACACACACACCATCAATTCCTAATGTAATGTAAAGATGTAAGATGTAATTATTAATAATAAAAAAAGGGGGGGATATATTCAAAAGTCTGTATTTTTAATGTGTTTTAAAGACATCTTGCAAAAGGGGGGCCTCGGTCAAATGTTAATGCCATTTGGGGGGCCTTGCCCTGGGAACGTTTGGGAGCCCCTGTTATAGACCATCAATTTACTGACCCAGCTGATATTAATTTGCACAGATAGGGGGTGTAATTACTTGTGGGTTTCAGCTGGTTCCTTGCCTTACCTTGGCTTGGAGAACTGCTTTTTCTTAGTGTGTTCAATACTTTTTTTTTTTTCCTGTGTCATTCCACTTTATTACACATAACTTTATTAATGGACTTTAATGTTGTGAATTCTTTGTACTTGTGGATTTCTTGAGTTAATACTGATGTCTGGTGAAAATTTCATGTGAATAGCCTCATTGGAAATATATTTACTGAAAAAAAAAGTCTAATACTTCTAATAATTATTTCCCTCCACTGTGTATGTATGCATGTGTGTGTGTGTGTATGTGTGTATATATATATATATATATATATATATATATATATATATATATATATATAGTGATTGCTGATGTCATAGGATTACAGGTGATTATGCAGGATGTTCCTGCCATTTATTTTAAAATATACTGTTTATATATTTTTATTCCTTTTTTATTTTTCTTATTTACACGTGTGTGTGTGTGAGTGCGTGCGTGCCAGAGTCGGATGGAACAAGGAGGAAAATCCCCCTTTTGTACCATATTTTCACAGTTTCTCTCTCTCTCTCTCTCTCTCTCTCTCCATGACAGAATGTTAGCCGACTCAGCTCTCCAGCCAACTAAAGAAGTGTTTGTGAAGGTGGCGCGTGAGATTTTCTCGGATGGGAAGTTTAACTGGGGCAGAGTGGTGGCACTTTTCTACTTTGCTTGTCGACTTGTGATCAAGGCAAGGACACTAATTAACTCGGGCTTAATCAAAGCCTTTCTTCCGTCTCCAAGACAGGATTCTTTATCCTTTTCATGCCCAGTTACTCTCAGTGCGCAGTAGTGCTTGAAAGTTTGTGAACCCTGTAGAACTTTCGACATGTCTGCATAAATACGACCTAAAACCTCATCATATTTTCACAAAGTAGACCAAGAGAACCCAGTTAAACAAACGAGACAAAAATATTATACTTGGTCGTTTATTTATTGAGAAAAATGATCCAATATCCGTCCCATATCTGTGAGAGACAAAAGTATGTGAACCTTTGCTTTCAGTATCTGGCGTGACCAGTACTGTTAGGACTTTTGACGATGTTTCATGTCATATTTCTGCAGATATATAGCAACTTGTACAAACTATATACAAACTTTAAAGCACCAGTCTAACTTGAAACCGAGGGAAGTCTCATTTCTTTTGTAAATCTGTATTTTTCCCCCTATCCCTGTATCTGCCTCTGTTAGCTATCTTTACATTTGCATGAATCCTCATTGCATTTTTCGACCTGTTTCTTCTTCACACACAATTTCAGGCTCTCCTGACGAAAATTCCAGACATCATCAGAACCATCATCAACTGGACTCTGGACTACCTGCGGGAACATGTGATTAATTGGATTAGGGAACAGGGAGGCTGGGTAAGTGTCTCGCTGCTTATTTTTTGATTGGGATATGCAAGATAAA
>NC_030417.2:35374646-35407146 GCF_001660625.3 Ictalurus punctatus
ATCTTTTTACATTTGTTTTTCATTTTATCAGTATGCAGACCCCAGGTCAGCTTCTCATCAAAAAAACATTCCTAAAAATCTCACAGCCTTGACCTGTTCAAGGTCTAGCCCATATCATTTAAGTGGTACTGTTTTATGACGTTTAGAGAAACCTATACCTTGTGATTTTGAAATTGATAGTTTAAATCCCCATTCATTTGCCCACTGTTCTACTTTCCCTATTGCATGTTGCATTTTCTTTCTTAAATATTCTACATTCCGACCCCTAACCCAGAGTGCCCCATCATCCGCATAAAGTGATTTTCCTATATTTTCTCCAACATGATCAAATATGTCATTAATCATAATATTAAACAGTACTGGGCTACATACACTGCTTTGTGGGGTACCATTTTCCACTGCATACCTATTTGAGTACTCTGCACCTACTCTAATTTCTATTGCACTGCTGTTCAGGAAGTCTAATACCCAATTATACATCTTACCATTTATTCCTAATTTGTCAAGTTTAATTAGAAGTCCATCCTTCCGAAGCATATCATACGCTTTTTCAACATCAAAAAATACAGCAATTACACTTTCTTTGTTAGTCTGAGCCTTCCTAATTTCTGACTCTAGGCATTATATAGAATCCATTGTCCCCCTCCCTTTGTGAAATCCTGACTGATACGGTGAAAGAAGCCCTTTACTTTCTATATAGGGATCGAGTCTATCTGTTACCATCCTCTCCATAGTTTTGCCTAGCTGTGACGTTAATGCTATGGGTCTATAGCTTGCTGGATCTGACAGGTCTTTTCCAGGTTTGAGTATTGGAGCTATAACTGCCTGTTTCCATGTTCTGTTTTATAAATAAAAAAATTAAAATAAAAAACGCCTAGCGACTATTTGGACAAACCGTAGCAACTTTCCAAATAATGGCAGTACTGTCCTGCAAGCGCGAGGTCTTGCTTTCCCTCTGCACTCTCACCTCTCTCTGCGTCTGCTCTGTCCAGTGAGGGGCCGAGAGCAGATTTAAGAACGTCATGGATAACGAGACGCGCCCTGCGTCCCAATTTACATCATTCATAGACGAATGGAATGCAACATGTTTTCCATGTAAAATAGTCCACGTTATTACAGCCTAGTTCTCTTGTTCAAAGTAGTTATAGTGTTCGGGAACATTTTTGATCATTCATGTTCCACACCTGTCCGTTATATAGCTTTCTAAAAGTTATTTTAAAAATCATAAAAGTGATGAAAAGTAATTTAAAAAGTATAAAAGCAAAAAAACCTTTCTATCTATCTATCTATCTATCAAAAACAGATTATAGATGATAGATAGATATATAGATAGATAGATTTTATATAGAATAGATAATCATTATACCTGGTCTCCTCCAATATGGGGGGAATGGGGGCGTGTCACATGATAGGGGAGGCTTGGGGATGGCTTTAGTTACAAAAGGTTGAGAACCTTTGACCTACAAGGTCTATAATACGTATATTAATAAAGCAAATTAGATACTTAAATGGCTAAATGTAATTTATATAAACAAACAAATTAATAAATACATTTTGTATTAAGTGAAAAACATTTATACACACGACAGTCAAAATAGTACAAAAAACACTGGCTTCATTCGAAACCGCATACTTACCTACTACACGGTATGCAAAAAGCAGTACGCCAGAGGGGTAGTATGTTAAAATTCTCAGTAGGCGAGCAATTCCTGCATGGCGAACTGCTTCCGGCGAGATTTTGCAGTATGCAACCAATGGACACTACACGAGTCAAACAATCCCACAGTGCAGCAGGACTGGTGTGGACGAGCTCAGAAAAAGAAAACACGGAAGGCAGCGTCGGCTCTTTTTAAGTACTAAACCTTGGTTAAACACAACTTGCCGTGCAATACATACGGCATCGAATTGAGTAGTACTGTCACAGTACGCAATTTCGGACGCAGCCACTGAGTGAGCGACAGTTATGATATGCTTTTTTTTGTTCACCACGGTTGTAAAAAATGATTATTTGATTATTATTATATCTTTCCTGGCATCTCGAACCAATCTGGCCATTTTCCTCTGACTTCTTTTATCAAAAACGCATTTCCACGGACAGAACTGCCACTCACTCTATGTTTTTTTGTTTTTCACACCATGTGGTGGCTCAGTGGATAAAGGCTCTGGGTTACTTATCAGAAGGTCAGGAGTTCAAGCCCCAGCACTGCCAAGCTACCACTGTTGGGCCCTTGGACAAGGCCCTCAACTGCTCAGATGTATAAATGAGATAAATGTCAGAATAAGGGCATCTGCCAAATTCTGCAAAAGTAAATATATATATATATATATATTCTGTGGAATCTCTAGAGATTGGTGTTTGTGTGTGTGGGAAATTCCCAGGAGATCAGCTGTTTATGAAATACACAAACCACAATGGAAGTCACAAAAAAAAACAATCTTTCCCCATTCTGATGTTTGATGTGAACATTAGCTGAACCTCTGTCTGCATTGCACTGCTACCACATGACTGACTGAGCAGGTGTATTGGTGTGCCGTAAAGAAAGTGGATGGTGAGCATATATATCTTATAAAAGCAAAATGAAATGATGGGGGGAAAAAAAATATATATATATATATATATATATATATATATATATATATATATATATTTTCCCCCATCATTTCATTTCATTTCATTTTTTTATATATATATATATATATATATATATATATATATATATATATATATATATATATATATATATATATATATATATATATATATATATAAAGAACGGCGATCATCTAGTTGTGTCTCCAATGACACAGGACATTATTTACATTATTTGCACTTAGCACTGGGAGTAACGGAAAAGGGAAGCCACTAGAGGGCGCTGCATCTTAAATTTGGTTGAAAATCAAAAGTTTTTGTTACGCATGCAAATTAAGATCAAATTTGATAAAACATTTGGGGTTTAAAATCGCCTCTGTTCACTGGGATGCTGTTTATACCTGATCTGAATCGTTACTGGGGAAACAAAAACCACCTACTACACACTTGAGTACATAGGTATAGTGTTGATTATATTTATATTATTATTAATGATCTTGCTCTAAATATATTACTACTTATTATGTAGTTCATAGTCTGCCATTTAAGACACAACTTCTCTTCCTCTACATTTCAGTTGAACAAATGTATCATCTGGGTCTTTTTAGCTTCCTCGTCTGCTTCTACTGTATTTCGTCCTGTGAATCGTTGACCCTGTAAATGTTATATAAGTATATCTTATTACTAGATAAGCATTCAATTTGAGACACAGATCACAGTAGATGAGTGTGCTGTGAATCTTTTGGTTGGATATTGAATGCAATTTTTGGGTAATTTCCTTGGGATTTTAATCCAGATTAGCAAAACGAATATTATATTTCACTACCGTGGAAGCGATATTGATGTTTATAATAAGACATTTACATTGAATGTACTTTGCAAATACATTATCCTTACGTGTAAATGAGAAAAGAAACTTTGGGATGCATGGAATTAAATATAGATCATAATTTTTTAAAAACACGTTACCGACTGAGAAACAACAAATTTATTGTGATATACCGTGTCTTGAATATACACTATATAGCCAAAAGTTTGTGGAGACTTGACCAGAACACTCATATGTGCTTGTTGAACATCCCATTTGAGATTTAGTCCCTTGATGCTGTTATAATGAACTCCACTCCACTTCTGGGATGGCTTTCCACTAAATTTTGGAGTTTGGCTGTGGAGATACAAGAGCATTCATGAGGTCAGGTGAAGAGTTCTAGTGAAAAGAAATCTTAATGCTACATCACACACAAAGACATTCTGTGTATTTGTGTGCCTCTAACTTCATGGCAGCATTTTGGGGAAGAACCACATATGGATGTGATGGACAGGTGTCTACATACGTTTGGACATATAGTGCATCTCTATGGTGTTGTTGCTGTTGTTGTGTTTAATATACGTTTTATTTGCCCTCCCTGCTGGAAAAAAACCCCCAATAGAAACATCACATAAATTCTAAGGGTTTCTACTACAAATACCATTACAAACCATCAGCTGTTAACCATTACAACCATTACCAAATGGCTTCCATTTCATACTAAGATGTACTAAGGACATAGGTCATTAATGGTATCCACTAGACATAACATCCCTGCTGAAACAAACCCCAATACAAACCATCACAGAAATTCTAAGGGTTTCTACTACAAATACCATTACAAACCATCAGCTGTTAACCATTACAATCATTACCAAATGGTTTCCATTACGTACTAGTTCGTATTAAGGACATAGGTCATTAATGGTATCCACTAGACATAACATCCATGCTGAAAAAACAAGCATAAAAACAATACAAAAAAACAAAACAGAAATTCTAATGGTTTACACTATAAAAAAATACCATTACAAACCATCAGCTTAGCATTAAAACCATTACCATTACCATTATTGGTCCTTAATGGTATCCACTAGACATAACATGCCACCAGTAGAAGGGAACAAATTACCAGTAGAGACCCACAAGGACCATTTTTTTTTAACATGGAATCATATATTTATTATTTTCCCGCTTATCTCTAATGCTGTAATAGTAACATAGCACTCTATTTAATAATTTAAAATAAATAAAAAATTAATTTATTAAATGTAAAAAATACAGATGTAGATGAGCGTGCACTTCCGGGTACGCCCTTCTTCCTGCCCCTAACGTTTGCGTCACTCAAGGCGGAAGTCCAGTGTAATCATTTTTCACACGAACATGGCAGCGGCGCTATCAGGAGAAGGCGATGCGGGTAAGACTAATTTAACCAGTAAGGTTCAACGCAGTATTCAACATGTCTAACAAAACACTAGTGTATTTGAATCGTTTATATATATATTGATATATATTTATATTGGCAAATAAATAAAATAAAATAAAAGAGATACGGAAGCTTTGTGAACCTCATGTCGGCTAGCAGGCTAGTTAGCATAGCTAAGCTAACGGGAGACAGAAACATGCCCGTACATATTCTCAGCTCGCTGTCAGTGTCAGTGTGAGTGCCAACAAAGACCGGCGTTCACACTCGCTCATGTTTAACAAACAGGTAACATCTTAACAGCCTCCTGGAAATATAGTGCTTTATCAGTTAGATCATGAGCTGATCATGATGATGATGTTGATGTTGTTTTTCTTGACAGAGGGATGACATCATCATCATCATCATCATCATCATCATCTCTGTGTTGATTGTTTAGCTCCACTGATTAGTCAGTGTTTACTTGAATTAGTGCTGCTCATGTAGGAAGTGTAGTCATGTACAAATAATAATAATCATAATCATAATAATATGTCCTGTCTCCTCTTTAGAACAAAAAGTAAAATCCTTAATATTACACTTCTAGTTCATATATAGGTTATGTGATCATAATAGGCCATGTGATCATGTGCAATTGTGATTTAATTTACTTTGCTGAGTCATTGGTTGTCGTTGGAGAGAAACGAACAGGCCAGCAGCCTCGTCTTCAATCTGTGGTCCTTCTTTCACACTCGCGTACAGAACTTCATTCATTCAGTCATCTTAAGTAACCGTTTAAGTATCCTGATCGAGGATGTGGTGGATCTGGAGCCACATCTATTCAGGGAACACCGGGCATGATATAGGGACAGGGGCATACCCTGAACAGGATGCCAGTCCAGCACCATGCGCATGCACACACACACACACACACACACACACACACACACACAGACGTGGACGTGAGGAGAATGTGTGTAACTCTGCGCAGACAGTAACCCGAGCTCAGGATCATACCACTGGAGCGGTGAGGTGGTGCTGCTTGTTGCCCGACATCAGATTATGGCGGCAGGACGTTAGAGTTAAGAGTGCTTTCAGAAACAGTGTAACAGTGAGTACCCCAATGTACACGTTTACCAAATGATTTTGCAGAATCTATGAGGTGCAGTTCGTTGGAAATAATGTGATTTTGGCAGTGTGGAGTGTCATTTTGTCTACTTTATGTTAGGCTGTGTTTTATTCTGCGTGATCACACCTAGAAATAATTTGAGCTTGGATTTGTTCTGTCAGTGAGATGTTTACAAATATGAATAGTGTGCATAATTGTTTGGAATTTTTATTTTATATACACACACACATATATATATATAAATACACACACATGCATGCATACATACATACATGGATGCTGTCGATTTGGTGTAATTAAAACAAATCTTCTTTGTAGGCGTTGAACAAAGGTGGCGTGAAAGTCAGTTTAATAGTTTGTTTTGTTCATTTTATTTCTGTTTTGCAGTCAGTTCGTGAGCTAGTTTATATATCGTGATACGCGTTGCGTATCGTAGAAACCTCCTCGTGTTGTGACACGATATTTTTGTGACACCGCCCGGCCCTAACTTAGAAGACGCTTTACCTAATACGTTAATCGTATAGAGGCTTATAAAAGACGACCGAACAATGGCAGTGGCCAAGCACACACACCCATTAACAGCTGAATCTAAAAATATGTAGGTGGCAACACAGTCAACAGTGGGAAATGTTATTGTACTGCGGTCAACAGATTATTGTCGGTGAGAGTGCCGTGATCTTGTGCCTCATCCTGTGCCTCATCCTGTCATCGATAGTTCATGGTGTTGAGCGATGACTCGCAGCGCATAACAGTGCGAACTCTTCGGCTTTTGTAGAAACTGAAACTTCACGTTGCTGTATGCCTTTTCATGTTTCCTTCCTGTCGTGTTTGGCGAGAAATGAGTATTAACAAATAGGCTGAAATGTAACCATGACCCTAAATATCAGCTCGGTCTGGTTTCTCGTATGAGATTAAACCGAGCTCTTACAGACGATGGCCTGAGCTGTGACATTTTTTTCTTTCAGGCCCTGACCAAATATTAGAAGTAGGAGCTGTGCTGCTGAAGGAGTGAGGCTCCATCCTGTCTTCCTTTATTTTATTGTATTATATTATATTTTGCCTCATTCCTCTATCGAGTCTGATCCTTCTTTCTCTATGACGCACAGTTTCATTTATGAGCGAGTTCATCGTCATGGGGACAGCGGCACCGTTGTATCGCGGCACGAACTGGGCGGGAGCGAGCTCTGCGACCCCACCCATAAAAAACTCGCTCAGTGCTTACAGCAGATTGGAGACGAGTTGGACAACAACGTAGACCTACAGAGGTGAGATCACAATTTTGTGTCACAGTAAATAAAATTTTGTTCTCTGGACATTAAGTAAACAAACCTTGGTCTGAGCTAACAGAAACCAAATAATGAAAGTGTTTTGCATTTCTGCATTGATAAATACATCATTCAATAATAAGTTTCCTGTCGTGTCAGTAATAAACGTGTGATGTCTGCCTGCTTCTTATGTTATATACTTTTATTATTATGTGTTCAGTTCAACCTGTACGTGTGTGTGTGTGTGTGTGTGTGTGTGTGTGTGTGTGTGTGTGTGTGTATACAGTGGGGGAAATAAGTATTGAACACGGCAACGTTTTTTTCAGTAAATATTTTTCCAAAGAGCCTGTTCACATACATTTTTCACCAGACAAACTCAAGAAATCCGCAAATATAAAGAATTCACAACGTTAAAGTCCATAAATGAAGTTATGTGTAATAAAGAGGAATGACACGGGGAAAAAATTATTGAACACGCTAAGTGAAATGTATTTAATACTTAGTGGAGAAGGCTTTGTTTGTAATGACGCTTCAAGACACTTCCTGTATGAAGAAATTAATGGGCCGCAGTATTCAGGTGTGATTTTGGTCCGTTCTTCTAAACATATTGTCTTTAAATCTTGTTCAGTTGGATTCGAGTCAGGTGATTGGCTGGGCCATTCTAACACCTTGATTTTTTTCTCTGAAACCAATTGAGAGTTTCCTTTGCTGTATGTTGTGGATCGTTGTCCTTCTGGAAGCTCCACCCACGTCTCATCTTCATCAAACTGGTGGATGGCAGCAGATTCTTCTCAAGAATCTCCCGGTAAAGGGCTCCCTTCATCGTTCCCTCAATTATATGATGTCTGCCAGTACCATGCGATGAAAAACAGCCCCACACCATGATGCTTCCACCTCCAAACTTCACTGTTGGTGTAGTGTTTTTAGGGTGATGTGCAGTGCCATTTCTTCTCCAAACATGGTGTGTAGTATGACGGCCAAGAAGTTTAATTTTGCTCTCGTCTGACCAGACTACACGCTCCCAGTATTTCATAGGCTTGTGCAAATGAGTTGTAGAAAACTTTAAACGAGCTTTGACATGCCGTTTCTTTAGTAATGGAGTCCTGTGTGGTGAGCGTGAGCAGTGGAGTGCATTGCTTATTGTTTTCTCTGTAACGATGGTACCTGCTGCCTCCAAGTGTTTCTGGAGCTCTTTCCGAGTGGTCCTTGGTTCTTGGGCTACTCTTCTGACTATTCTTTTGACTCCCTGGTCAGAAATCTTGCGAGGAGCTCCTGTGCGTGGCCGGGTGATGATGGAGTGATGTTGCTTCCACTTGTGGATAATGGCTCCACTGGTGCTTACGGAAGATTCAGCAGTCTTGAAATACGTCTGTATCCGATTCCATCAATATGTTTCACAACAATAAGGTTGTGAATGTCTTGGGAGAGCTCTTTGCTTTCACCCATCATGAGATCTTTCTTGTGTGACACCTTGGTAACGAAAAGCCTTTTTTATAGACCTGTGGTTTTCAAAGTGGGGGCCACCAGGGGGCGCCCGAGGGGCCTCAACAATTTGGTGTGAAAAAAAATTCTCACTCTCAGACGACCACACACACACCCCATCAATCCCTAATGTAAAGATGTAAGATGTAATTATTAATAAAAAAAAAAAGGGGGGGGATATATTCAGACGTCTGTATTTTTAATGTGTTTTAAAGACATCTTGCGAAAGGGGGGCCTCGGTGAAATGTTAATGCCATTTGGGGGGCCTTGCCCTGGGAACGTTTGGGAACCCCTGTTATAGACCATCAATTTACTGACCCAGCTGATATTAATTTGCACAGATAGGGGGTGTAATTACTTACGGATTTCAGCTGGTTCCGTGCCTTACCTTGGCTTGGAGAACTGCTTTTTCTTAGTGTGTTCAATACTTTTTTTTTTTTCCTGTGTCATTCCACTTTATTACACATAACTTTATTAATGGACTTTAATGTTGTGAATTCTTTGTACTTGTGGATTTCTTGAGTTAATACTGATGTCTGGTGAAAATTTCATGTGAATAGCCTCATTGGAAATATATTTACTGAAAAAAAAGTCTAATACTTCTAATAATTATTTCCCTCCACTGTGTATGTATGCATGTGTGTGTGTGTGTGTGTATATATATATATATATATATATATCGTGATTGCTGATGTCATAGGATTACAGGTGATTATGCAGGATGTTCCTGCCATTTATTTTAAAATATACTGTTTATATATTTTTATTCCTTTTTTATTTTTCTTATTTACACGTGTGTGTGTGTGTGTGTGTGTGTGTGTGAGAGTGCGTGCGTGCCAGAGTCGGATGGAACAAGGAGGAAAATCCCCCTTTTGTACCATATTTTCACAGTTTCTCTCTCTCTCTCTCTCTCTCTCTCTCCATGACAGAATGTTAGCCGACTCAGCTCTCCAGCCAACTAAAGAAGTGTTTGTGAAGGTGGCGCGTGAGATTTTCTCGGATGGGAAGTTTAACTGGGGCAGAGTGGTGGCGCTTTTCTACTTTGCTTGTCGACTTGTGATCAAGGCAAGGACACTAATTAACTCGGCCTTAATCAAAGCCTTTCTTCCGTCTCCAAGACAGGATTCTTTATCCTTTTCATGCCCAGTTACTCTCAGTGCGCAGTAGTGCTTGAAAGTTTGTGAACCCTGTAGAACTTTCGACTTGTCTGCATAAATACGACCTAAAACCTCATCATATTTTCACAAAGTAGACCAAGAGAACCCAGTTAAACAAACGAGACAAAAATATTATACTTGGTCGTTTATTTATTGAGAAAAATGATCCAATATCCGTCCCATATCTGTGAGAGACAAAAGTATGTGAACCTTTGCTTTCAGTATCTGGCGTGACCAGTACTGTTAGGACTTTTGACGATGTTTCATGTCATATTTCTGCAGATATATAGCAACTTGTACAAACTATATACAAACTTTAAAGCACCAGTCTAACTTGAAACTGAGGGAAGTCTCGTTTCTTTCGTAAATCTGTATTTTTCCCCCTATCCCTGTATCTGCCTCTGTTAGCTATCTTTACATTTGCATGAATCCTCATTACATTTTTCGACCTGTTTCTTCTTCACGCGCAATTTCAGGCTCTCCTGACGAAAATTCCAGACATCATCAGAACCATCATCAACTGGACTCTGGACTACCTGCGGGAACATGTGATTAATTGGATTAGGGAACAGGGAGGCTGGGTAAGTGTCTCGCTGCTTATTTTTTGATTGGGACATGCAAGATAAATTTTCATATTCACTTAATCTCATATATTATGGGCGTTTAACTATACTGGATACTAATATCCCACCTAGATTATTATTTAAACAAGTAAGCAAGTACACTTTTTTTTCAATGATTTATTCTTTATTGGGTTTTCTGATTTTTACAAACAGACAAGAATGTAGAACAAACATATGCTCAATCACTTAGCACAAACACCATAAGGAAAGAGACACAAAACAAAATGAGAACAAATCAATGCAAATAATAATAGTACATACAAAAAGTTCACACTCATCCATTATTTTTATTTTCCCCACATTTTAGAATAATAATAAAGTCGTCAAATCTCTGGAATAACACAAGTGGAACTATGAGAATTATGTTGTGATAAAAAATCTAAAATAAATCTAAATAATTGAGTATTTTAGCATCTTCAAAGTAGATGTCCTTTTTGAGCAGAATTTCCAGAAATGTATTCTTGGTGTTTTCTCGACCGATTTCTTGAGGAAATTCCATGAGATGCTTTTTAAACAGTATTAAAGGAGTTCACACCGACGCTGGACTCTTATCGGCTGCTTTTCGGGATATTTCTCTCCAAGTCGTCCTTTTAAAAAATATTTTTTGTTAATTAAAATGTTATTTTCCTAAGGAAAGAAACGAATATGTCAGCACGATTATAATTTTGTCTACGACACCGATTTCAAACATTTAATCACACACCTTCAGACCAAAAGGTCTTTAAGATCATGAGAAACATTTCAGTCGGGTGTCCACAAACTTTTGACTGGTAGTTAAAAACTTGACACATTTGGGGGAAAAAAAAAATTCAAATGGGGTTCTATATCTATCAGGTTCCATACGAAACTATGACATTGTTACTGTGACCATTTGTGCAATATTGTTCCTACCTCGCCACAAAAGTACTGCAAACTGCAAAAAATCAAGAAATTTCCTCCACTTAGAGCAGTAGATATCTCTCCTCACGTGTAAACTAAAGGAAGGTCTCTTGTAGGCTGCCACACGCCATAAACCAGGAGTGGAGACCAACAAAGATCAAGTATAATATTGTTTTTATCTCTCTGTCTCTCGCTCTCTCTCTCTCTGTCTCTCCCTCCCTCCCTCTCTCTCCCTCAGGAGGGGATCCAGACCTACTTTGGCACACCGACCTGGAAGACCGTCGGCGTCTTTCTGGCTGGAGTTCTCACCACTGTCCTGGTCATGCGCAAGATGTGAAGGGGAAAAAAGAGAGGAAAAAAACCCGAGAGCAAGGCAAGAAAAGAGAGAGGACTGAAAGAGGGAGCGAGAGAGCTGACTGAAAGGGAACAGAGAGATTGCGAGACAGAGAAAGGCAATAAGAGGCAGATCCATTGCTATGTGAACGGAGAGAGAGATTCGACTGAGATCGGATGATAAAGAGAGAGCCAAGCATGATGTTTAATCGCTCCACTTCGTGACTTTTGAGCCTATTTCCTTTCTCGTCTATATATATATACACACACACGCACTGAAAAAAGGAAATAAACAGAGAAAGACGTGTGAAAGGATGTGTGAGAGGAGGTGGTGTTGGGCCTTACTTTTAAGTTATTTATTTTTTATCATCAGGCAAATTCAACAGTAATTGCCTTTGTCTTTATACATGGACAAGATTAGATGTTTAGATTAGACTTTTGAAGGATTTGACAGACTCTTCCTGTACTAGGAAATGATCTGCATGTCTACTTGAATCGTTCTCCTCTTGCAGTGAACACATAGAGAGAATTGCACATACTTACTACTTTCAAAGGGTTTATAAAGGCTTTATAAGCATGCCATCGATATTTTACCTCATTAATGTCTGCTTTTTTTAAATGTTATCTAAAGTTGTAGCCGTTAGCAGTAGGTTCAGGAGGTACTCTGCTCTGTCTCCCTCTGTTCTTTCTCTCTTTCCTTCCTTTCATCTCAACACCCAGATTGTCCTACTAGTGAGTGAGCGTGTGTGTGTATGTGTGCGTGTATGTGTGTGTGGGGACACGGTTGTGATTTTGGTGCTGAAGTCATATGCAGAGGCACAGTGGGGGGGTTCGCAGCTTTGACTGAGAATAAGAGTTCATGTTTCTGACAATCTGATAATGCAGGGAGTTTATTTGAGTCCTGATCGGGTTCTTTACCAGTTTCTCACAGATATGAGCCAGTTACTGTGTAGTGTGCTCGGACCCGGAATAGGACCAAAAAAATGCTCGAACTAACAGTCATCCAGGACTTTATATGTATAAATATATATTTATACATACATACATATGTAGCAAGGTGGAAAATAGTGTTATTATTTAAATTGATTCATTCACAGAATAAGTTATTAAATAGATTTAAAGGGTTAAAGATATTCTTAGTCCCAGTACTGTACTTTTTTTCCTTGATTTATTCAAAACACAAATCACATGCAATCACACTTTTATACACCTTCTCATTTTGTGGTATTTGGATACAATATGTTTTGTTTTTTTTGTTTTTTTAAAAATGTTTTTCTTCTTACGTTGACAGTGCCTTGGCCTTTCTTATTGTAAATCCACTTTGATACGATCACCATTTCCTCTGTCTTTTCTTAATGTTTGTATGATTGTATGAATTTCGCCGGAGCTGTTTTCTCTGTGATCCCTTTACCTTTTTTATTTTTTTTTTTGTAAGTTGTAACGAGTAATAATAAAATGTTTTTACGACTTTCAATTCTAAACGGATGGAGAACGAGTTTGTTACGGGGCCTAAACGTGACTGATCGGGATTAGTTTATTTTATTTTATTTATTTCTTTTTTAAAGCATCACAATGTTCAAATCACCTTCACTAAACTGATTCCAGCTTCGGATATTGCGCTGATTTTTGTTACGCTGAATTCTCTGATCTGAAGACGTGGATTAATGGTCTACGACGGTAGTTTCAATTCAGATCACAGATTTATATTAATGTACTCCTTCCAATACATGATTGTTTCAGCAGTGGGGGTGAATACTTACGCAATCACTGTAACCTTTTATGTTTTTTATTCGTAGATAATATTATACTGATCATACTAATCTTCTCTGCACTTTCATTTATCCACAGCTTGGTTTAGATTCATGACATACGTTCCCGTTAGGTCCATTTCAGTCCAGACTCGAACACTACCAATGTGTAGAAGTTCAGGAGAGGTGAATACTTCTGCAAAGCACTGCATGCTCAACACCTTACCCCATGTTTGATTAACTACATACCGAACAACCGTTATAGAATTTCCTAATAAATCAATGTATTAAGATCAGTCACGGGTTTTGGGGTGGGAGATCGACGCTTGATTTTGTTTCCAGTAAAAAATCATAGCATATGAATATACGGTATATGTATAAAAGAATATGTGGCGTGTGTGTGTATGTGTATATATATATATATATATATATATATATATATATATATATATATATATATATATATATATATATATATATATATATGTATATGTTTCTCTATTTCTCTCTCTGTCTTTCTCGGTCTGTCTCTCTGTTTCTCTATCTGTCTCGCTCTCTGTTTCTCTCTCTCTGTTTCTCTATCTGTCTCGCTCTCTGTTTCTCTCTCTCTGTTTCTCTATCTGTCTCGCTCTCTGTTTCTCTCTCTCTGTTTCTCTATCTGTCTCGCTCTCTGTTTCTCTCTCTCTGTTTCTCTATCTGTCTCGCTCTCTGTTTCTCTCTCTCTGTTTCTCTGTCTTTCTCTGTCTCTCTCTTGTTTCTCTCTGTCTCTCTCGCTTGTTCCCTTTTCTATCTTTTCTTCTTCAGAAATACGATTTCCTTTTTATTCTTTGTTTTCTGAGATACTCTAAATTTACTCTTGTTTGTGCGTGTGTGTGTGTGTGTGATTTTTCTCGCTGACCTGGGCGTCTGCTTCCGTGGTTGGGAGCATGGCTGCCTCAGGTACGGGTAAGTATGATTCCCTCACGCAGTGGCATGCTGTAAATGTAGCCACTACCACCAGCGTTGGACACGACAACATTCTGTCTGCGGCCCGTATGAATAGTGCCGTCGTGTTGTTTTTGAAAGCGGTGGACTTGGCCAACGAAATGGTAGACAATGGAGTTGTGCTTGATGGTGTGTTTACCTCAGTGCTTCCTTTGTCAACCCCGTCAAAAAAAGTCATCATTGTGATAATGTTCCGCCTTTTATTGAGGATGAGATTCTGTCCTAAACTTTAACTCGCTATGGAAAACTGGTCTCGCAGATCAAGAAGATAGCGATAACAAGTAAATCCCCTCTTGTAAAACATATCGTGTCTTTCAGACGTTCTGTGTACATGGTCATGAAGGATAATAATGATCTGACACTAAATGTAAAGGTGGACGATTTTAATTATGTCATTTATGCTACAACTACAACGATGAAGTGTTTTGGGTGTGGTTTAACTGGTCATCTGGTGTGGGCCTGTCCGGAAAAACGTGTCAATCCCGCAAATAGTAATGATGCTAACGAGGCCGCTGGTAACGAGGTTACTGCTGGAGAGGGTGATGGGGTGCATGGGGCCCAGACACCGAGAGCGGAAGCAGCAGTACCTTCTCAGGTGGAGACACCTGAAGCTGGCCCCTCTCACCAGGTGTCTGTGCTAAACCAGGTGAAGAAGAGAAAGCTGAGGTTGAGCCAGATTTATGCGCTAAAGATACACAAGACAGTAATGTGTCACTGGATAGTGTTGATCAGTCTCTAGCTGATGAAGTTGGGGATGAAAGCTCTCACTTGGAAACGGAAGAGAATGTGTTCAAGGTGCCCCAGAGAAAGAGACGGCGAAACCATCCTCATACACAAGCAAAGAGGAAAGATGAGGTAAATTCCGTGGAGGTAGAAAGTGAGAGCGAATCATCTGACTGCAGTATTACATGTAGTTTAAATCGAAGTGGCTTTTCGAGCCGTGAATATAGCATAGATGACATCAAAGCTTTTCTGAAAAAAACTAAGCATGCTAGGAATGTGAGGTTTGACGAGTTTTTTCCGGATGTAGAACAGTTCGATGCCGACATATACGGCATCGAACTAGGCAGCCATAATCAAAGGCGGCCCTCATAAGAGCCTGATATATATCTTTGAGCAATGCCCTACTTGCTCCCCAGTCTCGCCCTGACAGACATCTCAGAACATTACTAATCTTTTTACATTTGTTTTTCATTTTATCAGTATGCAGACCCCAGGTCAGCTTCTCATCAAAAAAACATTCCTAAAAATCTCACAGCCTTGACCTGTTCAAGATTGCCCATATCATTTAAGTGGTACTGTTTTATGACGTTTAGAGAAACCTATACCTTGTGATTTTGAAATTGATAGTTTAAATCCCCATTCATTTGCCCACTGTTCTACTTTCCCTATTGCATGTTGCATTTTCTTTCTTAAATATTCTACATTCCGACCCCTAATCCAGAGTGCCCCATCATCCGCATAAAGTGATTTTCCTATATTTTCTCCAACATGATCAAATATGTCATTAATCATAATATTAAACAGTACTGGGCTACATACACTGCTTTGTGGGGTACCATTTTCCACTGCATACCTATTTGAGTACTCTGCACCTACTCTAATTTCTATTGCACTGCTGTTCAGGAAGTCTAATACCCAATTATACATCTTACCATTTATTCCTAATTTGTCAAGTTTAATTAGAAGTCCATCCTTCCGAAGCATATCATACGCTTTTTCAACATCAAAAAATACAGCAATTACACTTTCTTTGTTAGTCTGAGCCTTCCTAATTTCTGACTCTAGGCATTATATAGAATCCATTGTCCCCCTCCCTTTGTGAAATCCTGACTGATACGGTGAAAGAAGCCCTTTACTTTCTATATAGGGATCGAGTCTATCTGTTACCATCCTCTCCATAGTTTTGCCTAGCTGTGACGTTAATGCTATGGGTCTATAGCTTGCTGGATCTGACAGGTCTTTTCCAGGTTTGAGTATTGGAGCTATAACTGCCTGTTTCCATGTTCTGTTTTATAAATAAAAAAAATTAAAATAAAAAACGCCTAGCGACTATTTGGACAAACCGTAGCAACTTTCCAAATAATGGCAGTACTGTCCTGCAAGCGCGAGGTCTTGCTTTCCCTCTGCACTCTCACCTCTCTCTGCGTCTGCTCTGTTCAGTGAGGGGCCGAGAGCAGATTTAAGAACGTCATGGATAACGAGACGCGCCCTGCGTCCCAATTTACATCATTCATAGACGAATGGAATGCAACATGTTTTCCATGTAAAATAGTCCACGTTATTACAGCCTAGTTCTCTTGTTCAAAGTAGTTATAGTGTTCGGGAACATTTTTGATCATTCATGTTCTATACCTGTCCGTTATATAGCTTTCTAAAAGTTATTTTAAAAATCATAAAAGTGATGAAAAGTAATTTAAAAAGTATAAAAGCAAAAAAACCTTTCTATCTATCTATCTATCAAAAACAGATTATAGATGATAGATAGATATATAGATAGATAGATTTTATATAGAATAGATAATCATTATACCTGGTCTCCTCCAATATGGGGGGAATGGGGGTGTGTCACATGATAGGGGAGGCTTGGGGATGGCTTTAGTTACAAAAGGTTGAGAACCTTTGACCTACAAGGTCTATAATACGTATATTAATAAAGCAAATTAGATACTTAAATGGCTAAATGTAATTTATATAAACAAACAAATTAATAAATACATTTTGTATTAAGTGAAATACATTTATACACACGACAGTCAAAATAGTACAAAAAACACTGGCTTCATTCGAAACCGCATACTTACCTACTACACGGTATGCAAAAAGCAGTACGCCAGAGGGGTAGTATGTTAAAATTCTCAGTAGGCGAGCAATACCCGGATAGCGAACTGCTTCCGGCGAGATTTTGCAGTATGCAACCAATGGACACTACACGAGTCAAACAATCCCACAGTGCAGCAGGACTGGTGTGGACGAGCTCAGAAAAAGAAAACACGGAAGGCAGCGTCGGCTCTTTTTAAGTACTAAACCTTGGTTAAACACAAGTTGCCGTGCAATACATACGGCATCGAATTGAGTAGTACTGTCACAGTACGCAATTTCGGACGCAGCCACTGAGTGAGTGACAGTTATGATATGCTTTTTTTTGTTCACCACGGTTGTAAAAAATGATTATTTGATTATTATTATATCTTTCCTGGCATCTCGAACCAATCTGGCCATTTTCCTCTGACTTCTTTTATCAAAACCGCAGTTCCACGGACAGAACTGCCACTCACTCTATGTTTTTTTGTTTTTCACACCATGTGGTGGCTCAGTGGATAAAGGCTCTGGGTTACTTATCAGAAGGTCAGGAGTTCAAGCCCCAGCACTGCCAAGCTACCACTGTTGGGCCCTTGGACAAGGCCCTCAACTGCTCAGATGTATAAATGAGATAAATGTCAGAATAAGGGCATCTGCCAAATTCTGCAAAAGTAAATATATATATATATTCTGTGGAATCTCTAGAGATTGGTGTTTGTGTGTGTGGGAAATTCCCAGGAGATCAGCTGTTTATGAAATACTCAAACCACAATGGAAGTCACAAAAAAAAACAATCTTTCCCCATTCTGATGTTTGATGTGAACATTAGCTGAACCTCTGTCTGCATTGCACTGCTACCACATGACTGACTGAGCAGGTGTATTGGTGTGCCGTAAAGAAAGTGGATGGTGAGCATATATATCTTATAAAAGCAAAATGAAATGATGGGGGGAAAAAAAAAAAAAAATATATATATATATATATATATATATATATATATATATATATATATATATATTTTCCCCCATCATTTCATTTCATTTCATTTTATATATATATATATATATATATATATATATATATATATATATATATATATATATATATATATATATATATATATATATATATATATATATATATAAAGAACGGCGATCATCTAGTTGTGTCTCCAATGACACAGGACATTATTTACATTATTTGCACTTAGCACTGGGAGTAACGGAAAAGGGAAGCCACTAGAGGGCGCTGCATCTTAAATTTGGTTGAAAATCAAAAGTTTTTGTTACGCATGCAAATTAAGATCAAATTTGATAAAACATTTGGGGTTTAAAATCGCCTCTGTTCACTGGGATGCTGTTTATACCTGATCTGAATCGTTACTGGGGAAACAAAAACCACCTACTACACACTTGAGTACATAGGTATAGTGTTGATTATATTTATATTATTATTAATGATCTTGCTCTAAATATATTACTACTTATTATGTAGTTCATAGTCTGCCATTTAAGACACAACTTCTCTTCCTCTACATTTCAGTTGAACAAATGTATCATCTGGGTCTTTTTAGCTTCCTCGTCTGCTTCTACTGTATTTCGTCCTGTGAATCGTTGACCCTGTAAATGTTATATAAGTATATCTTATTACTAGATAAGCATTCAATTTGAGACACAGATCACAGTAGATGAGTGTGCTGTGAATCTTTTGGTTGGATATTGAATGCAATTTTTGGGTAATTTCCTTGGGATTTTAATCCAGATTAGCAAAACGAATATTATATTTCACTACCGTGGAAGCGATATTGATGTTTATAATAAGACATTTACATTGAATGTACTTTGCAAATACATTATCCTTACGTGTAAATGAGAAAAGAAACTTTGGGATGCATGGAATTAAATATAGATCATAATTTTTTAAAAACACGTTACCGACTGAGAAACAACAAATTTATTGTGATATACCGTGTCTTGAATATACACTATAAAGCCAAAAGTTTGTGGAGACTTGACCAGAACACTCATATGTGCTTGTTGAACATCCCATTTGAGATTTAGTCCCTTGATGCTGTTATAATGACCTCCACTCCACTTCTGGGATGGCTTTCCACTAAATTTTGGAGTTTGGCTGTGGAGATACAAGAGCATTCATGAGGTCAGGTGAAGAGTTCTAGTGAAAAGAAATCTTAATGCTACATCACACACAAAGACATTCTGTGTATTTGTGTGCCTCTAACTTCATGGCAGCATTTTGGGGAAGAACCACATATGGATGTGATGGACAGGTGTCTACATACGTTTGGACATATAGTGCATCTCTATGGTGTTATTGCTATTGTTGTGTTTAATATACGTTTTATTTGCCCTCCCTGCTGGAAAAAAAACCCCAATAGAAACATCACATAAATTCTAAGGGTTTCTACTACAAATACCATTACAAACCATCAGCTGTTAACCATTACAACCATTACCAAATGGCTTCCATTTCATACTAAGATGTACTAAGGACATAGGTCATTAATGGTATCCACTAGACATAACATCCCTGCTGAAACAAACCCCAATACAAACCATCACAGAAATTCTAAGGGTTTCTACTACAAATACCATTACAAACCATCAGCTGTTAACCATTACAATCATTACCAAATGGTTTCCATTACGTACTAGTTCGTATTAAAGACATAGGTCATTAATGGTATCCACTAGACATAACATCCATGCTGAAAAAACAAGCATAAAAACAATACAAAAAAAAAAAACAGAAATTCTAATGGTTTACACTATAAAAAAATACCATTACAAACCATCAGCTTAGCATTAAAACCATTACCATTACCATTATTGGTCCTTAATGGTATCCACTAGACATAACATGCCACCAGTAGAAGGGAACAAATTACCAGTAGAGACCCACAAGGACCATTTTTTTTTAACATGGAATCATATATTTATTATTTTCCCGCTTATCTCTAATGCTGTAATAGTAACATAGCACTCTATTTAATAATTTAAAATAAATAAAAAATTAATTTATTAAATGTAAAAAATACAGATGTAGATGAGCGTGCACTTCCGGGTACGCCCTTCTTCCTGCCCCTAACGTTTGCGTCACTCAAGGCGGAAGTCCAGTGTAATCATTTTTCACACGAACATGGCAGCGGCGCTATCAGGAGAAGGCGATGCGGGTAAGACTAATTTAACCAGTAAGGTTCAACGCAGTATTCAACATGTCTAACAAAACACTAGTGTATTTGAATCGTTTATATATATATTGATATATATTTATATTGGCAAATAAATAAAATAAAATAAAAGAGATACGGAAGCTTTGTGAACCTCATGTCGGCTAGCAGGCTAGTTAGCATAACTAAGCTAACGGGAGACAGAAACATGCCCGTACATATTCTCAGCTCGCTGTCAGTGTCAGTGTGAGTGCCAACAAAGACCGGCGTTCACACTCGCTCATGTTTAATAAACAGGTAACATCTCAACAGCCTCCTGGAAATAAAGTGCTTTATCAGATAGATCATGAGCTGATCATGATGATGATGTTGATGTTGTTTTTCTTGACAGAGGGATGACATCATCATCATCATCATCATCATCATCATCATCTCTGTGTTGATTGTTTAGCTCCACTGATTAGTCAGTGTTTACTTGAATTAGTGCTGCTCATGTAGGAAGTGTAGTCATGTACAAATAATAATAATCATAATCATAATAATATGTCCTGTCTCCTCTTTAGAACAAAAAGTAAAATCCTTAATATTACACTTCTAGTTCATATATAGGTTATGTGATCATAATAGGCCATGTGATCATGTGCAATTGTGATTTAATTTACTTTGCTGAGTCATTGGTTGTCGTTGGAGAGAAACGAACAGGCCAGCAGCCTCGTCTTCAATCTGTGGTCCTTCTTTCACACTCACGTACAGAACTTCATTCATTCAGTCATCTTAAGTAACCGTTTAAGTATCCTGATCGAGGATGTGGTGGATCTGGAGCCACATCTATTCAGGGAACACCGGGCATGATATAGGGACAGGGGCATACCCTGAACAGGATGCCAGTCCAGCACCATGCGCATGCACACACACACACACACACACACACACAGACGTGGACGTGAGGAGAATGTGTGTAACTCTGCGCAGACAGTAACCCGAGCTCAGGATCATACCACTGGAGCGGTGAGGTGGTGCTGCTTGTTGCCCGACATCAGATTATGGCGGCAGGACGTTAGAGTTAAGAGTGCTTTCAGAAACAGTGTAACAGTGAGTACCCCAATGTACACGTTTACCAAATGATTTTGCAGAATCTATGAGGTGCAGTTCGTTGGAAATAATGTGATTTTGGCAGTGTGGAGTGTCATTTTGTCTACTTTATGTTAGGCTGTGTTTTATTCTGCGTGATCACACCTAGAAATAATTTGAGCTTGGATTTGTTCTGTCAGTGAGATGTTTACAAATATGAATAGTGTGCATAATTGTTTGGAATTTTTATTTTATACACACACACACATATATATATATATATATATATATATATATATATATATATATATATATATATATAAATACACACACATGCATGCATACATACATACATGGATGCTGTCGATTTGGTGTAATTAAAACAAATTTTCTTTGTAGGCGTTGAACAAAGGTGGCGTGAAAGTCAGTTTAATAGTTTGTTTTGTTCATTTTATTTCTGTTTTGCAGTCAGTTCGTGAGCTAGTTTATATATCGTGATACGCGTTGCGTATCGTAGAAACCTCCTCGTGTTGTGACACGATATTTTTGTGACACCGCCCGGCCCTAACTTAGAAGACGCTTTACCTAATACGTTAATCGTATAGAGGCTTATAAAAGACGACCGAACAATGGCAGTGGCCAAGCACACACACCCATTAACAGCTGAATCTAAAAATATGTAGGTGGCAACACAGTCAACAGTGGGAAATGTTATTGTACTGCGGTCAACAGATTATTGTCGGTGAGAGTGCCGTGATCTTGTGCCTCATCCTGTGCCTCATCCTGTCATCGATAGTTCATGGTGTTGAGCGATGACTCGCAGCGCATAACAGTGCGAACTCTTCGGCTTTTGTAGAAACTGAAACTTCACGTTGCTGTATGCCTTTTCATGTTTCCTTCCTGTCGTGTTTGGCGAGAAATGAGTATTAACAAATAGGCTGAAATGTAACCATGACCCTAAATATCAGCTCGGTCTGGTTTCTCGTATGAGATTAAACCGAGCTCTTACAGACGATGGCCTGAGCTGTGACATTTTTTTCTTTCAGGCCCTGACCAAATATTAGAAGTAGGAGCTGTGCTGCTGAAGGAGTGAGGCTCCATCCTATCTTCCTTTATTTTATTATATTATATTATATTTTGCCTCATTCCTCTATCGAGCCTGACCCTTCTTTCTCTATGACGCACAGTTTCATTTATGAGCGAGTTCATCGTCATGGGGACAGCGGCACCGTTGTATCGCGGCACGAACTGGGCGGGAGCGAGCTCTGCGACCCCACCCATAAAAAACTCGCTCAGTGCTTACAGCAGATTGGAGACGAGTTGGACAACAACGTAGACCTACAGAGGTGAGATCACAGTTTTGTGTCACAGTAAATAAAATTTTGTTCACTGGACATTAAGTAAACAAACCTTGGTCTGAGCTAACAGAAACCAAATAATGAAAGTGTTTTGCATTTCTGCATTGATAAATACATCATTCAATAATAAGTTTCCTGTCGTGTCAGTAATAAAAGTGTGATGTCTGCCTGCTTCTTATGTTATATACTTTTATTATTATGTGTTCAGTTCAACCTGTACGTGTGTGTGTGTGTGTGTGTGTGTGTGTGTGTGTGTGTGTGTGTGTGTATACAGTGGGGGAAATAAGTATTGAACACGGCAACATTTTTTTCAGCAAATATTTTTCCAAAGAGCCTGTTCACATACAATTTTCACCAGACAAACTCAAGAAATCCGCAAATATAAAGAATTCACAACGTTAAAGTCCATAAATGAAGTTATGTGTAATAAAGAGGAATGACACGGGGAAAAAATTATTGAACACGCTAAGTGAAATGTATTTAATACTTACTGGAGAAGGCTTTGTTTGTAATGACGCTTCAAGACACTTCCTGTATGAAGAAATTAATGGGCCGCAGTATTCAGGTGTGATTTTGGTCCGTTCTTCTAAACATATTGTCTTTAAATCTTGTTCAGTTGGATTCGAGTCAGGTGATTGGCTGGGCCATTCTAACACCTTGATTTTTTTCTCTGAAACCAATTGAGAGTTTCCTTTGCTGTATGCTTTGGATCGTTGTCCTGCTGGAAGCTCCACCCACGTCTCATCTTCATCATACTGGTGGATGGCAGCAGATTCTTCTCAAGAATCTCCCGGTAAAGGGCTCCCTTCATCGTTCCTTCAATTATATGATGTCTGCCAGTACCATGCGATGAAAAACAGCCCCACACCATGATGCTTCCACCTCCAAACTTCACTGTTGGTGTAGTGTTTTTAGGGTGATGTGCAGTGCCATTTCTTCTCCAAACATGGTGTGTAGTATGACGGCCAAGAAGTTTAATTTTGCTCTCGTCTGACCAGACTACACGCTCCCAGTATTTCATATACTTGTGCAAATGAGTTGTAGGAAACTTTAAACGAGCTTTGACATGCTGTTTCTTTAGTAATGGAGTCCTGTGTGGTGAGCGTGAGCAGTGGAGTGCATTGCTTATTGTTTTCTCTGTAACGATGGTACCTGCTGCCTCCAAGTGTTTCTGGAGCTCTTTCCGAGTGGTCCTTGGTTCTTGGGCTACTCTTCTGACTATTCTTTTGACTCCCTGGTCAGAAATCTTGCGAGGAGCTCCTGTGCGTGGCCGGGTGATGATGGAGTGATGTTGCTTCCACTTGTGGATAATGGCTCCACTGGTGCTTACGGAAGATTCAGCAGTCTTGAAATACGTCTGTATCCGATTCCATCAATATGTTTCACAACAATAAGGTTGTGAATGTCTTGGGAGAGCTCTTTGCTTTTACCCATCATGAGATCTTTCTTGTGTGACACCTTGGTAACGAAAAGCCTTTTTTATAGACCTGTGGTTTTCAAAGTGGGGGCCACCAGGGGGCGCCCGAGGGGCCTCAACAATTTGGTGTGAAAAAAAATTCTCACTCTCAGACGACCACACACACACCCCATCAATCCCTAATGTAAAGATGTAAGATGTAATTATTAATAAAAAAAAGGGGGGGATATATTCAGACGTCTGTATTTTTAATGTGTTTTAAAGACATTTTGCAAAAGGGGGGCCTCGGTGAAATGTTAATGCCATTTGGGGGGCCTTGCCCTGGGAACGTTTGGGAGCCCCTGTTATAGACCATCAATTTACTGACCCAGCTGATATTAATTTGCACAGATAGGGGGTGTAATTACTTACGGATTTCAGCTGGTTCCTTGCCTTACCTTGGCTTGGAGAACTGCTTTTTCTTAGTGTGTTCAATACTTTTTTTTTTTTCCTGTGTCATTCCACTTTATTACACATAACTTTATTAATGGACTTTAATGTTGTGAATTCTTTGTATTTGTGGATTTCTTGAGTTAATACTGATGTCTGGTGAAAATTTCATGTGAATAGCCTCATTGGAAATATATTTACTGAAAAAAAAAGTCTAATACTTCTAATAATTATTTCCCTCCACTGTGTATGTATGCGTGTGTGTGTGTGTGTGTATATATATATAGATAGTGATTGCTGATGTCATAGGATTACAGGTGATTATGCAGGATGTTCCTGCCATTTATTTTAAAATATACTGTTTATATATTTTTATTCCTTTTTTATTTTTCTTATTTACACGTGTGTGTGTGTGAGTGCGTGCGTGCCAGAGTCGGATGGAACAAGGAGGAAAATCCCCCTTTTGTACCATATTTTCACAGTTTCTCTCTCTCTCTCTCTCTCTCTCTCTCTCTCTCTCTCTCTCTCTCTCTCTCCATGACAGAATGTTAGCCGACTCAGCTCTCCAGCCAACTAAAGAAGTGTTTGTGAAGGTGGCGCGTGAGATTTTCTCGGATGGGAAGTTTAACTGGGGCAGAGTGGTGGCACTTTTCTACTTTGCTTGTCGACTTGTGATCAAGGCAAGGACACTAATTAACTCGGGCTTAATCAAAGCCTTTCTTCCGTCTCCAAGACAGGATTCTTTATCCTTTTCATGCCCAGTTACTCTCAGTGCGCAGTAGTGCTTGAAAGTTTGTGAACCCTGTAGAACTTTCGACTTGTCTGCATAAATACGACCTAAAACCTCATCATATTTTCACAAAGTAGACCAAGAGAACCCAGTTAAACAAACGAGACAAAAATATTATACTTGGTCGTTTATTTATTGAGAAAAATGATCCAATATCCGTCCCATATCTGTGAGAGACAAAAGTATGTGAACCTTTGCTTTCAGTATCTGGCGTGACCAGTACTGTTAGGACTCTTGACGATGTTTCATGTCATATTTCTGCAGATATATAGCAACTTGTACAAACTATATACAAACTTTAAAGCACCAGTCTAACTTGAAACCGAGGGAAGTCTCGTTTCTTTCGTAAATCTGTATTTTTCCCCCTATCCCTGTATCTGCCTCTGTTAGCTATCTTTACATTTGCATGAATCCTCATTGCATTTTTCGACCTGTTTCTTCTTCACGCACAATTTCAGGCTCTCCTGACGAAAATTCCAGACATCATCAGAACCATCATCAACTGGACTCTGGACTACCTGCGGGAACATGTGATTAATTGGATTAGGGAACAGGGAGGCTGGGTAAGTGTCTCGCTGCTTATTTTTTGATTGGGACATGCAAGATGAATTTTCATATTCACTTAATCTCATATATTATGGGCGTTTAACTATACTGGATACTAATATCCCACCTAGATTATTATTTAAACAAGTAAGCAAGTACACTTTTTTTTCAATGATTTGTTCTTTATTGGGTTTTCTGATTTTTACAAACAGACAAGAATGTAGAACAAACATATGCTCAATCACTTAGCACAAAAACCATAAGCAAAGAGACACAAAACAAAATGAGAACAAATCAATGCAAATAATAATAGTACATACAAAAAGCTATATCTATCAGCTTCCATGCGAAACTATGACATTGTTACTGTGACCATTGGTGCAATATTGTTCCTACCTCGCCACTGCAGAAAATCAAGAAATTTCCTCCACTTAGAGCAGTAGATATCTCTCCTCACGTGTAAACTAAAGGAAGGTCTCTTGTAGGCTGCCACACGCCATAAACCAGGAGTGGAGACCAACAAAGATCAAGTATAATATTGTTTTTATCTCTCTGTCTCGCTCTCTCTCTGTCTCTCCCTCCCTCCCTCTCTCTCCCTCAGGAGGGGATCCGATCCTACTTTGGCACACCGACCTGGCAGACCGTCGGTGTCTTTCTGGCTGGAGTTCTCACCACTGTCCTGGTCATCCGCAAGATGTGAAGAGAAAAAAAAAAGAGGGAAAAAACCTGAGAGAGCAAGGCAAGAAAAGAGAGAGGACTGAAAGAGGGAGCAAGACAGCTGACTGAAAGGGAACAGAGAGATTGCGAGACAGAGAAAGGCAATAAGAGGCAGATCCATTGCTATGTGAACGGAGAGAGAGATTCGACTGAGATCGGATGATAAAGAGAGAGCCAAGCATGATGTTTAATCGCTCCACTTCGTGACTTTTGAGCCTATTTCCTTTCTCGTCTATATATATATACACACACACGCACTGAAAAAAGGAAATAAACAGAGAAAGACGTGTGAAAGGATGTGTGAGAGGAGGTGGTGTTGGGCCTTACTTTTAAGTTATTTATTTTTTATCATCAGGCAAATTCAACAGTAATTGCCTTTGTCTTTATACATGGACAAGATTAGATGTTTAGATTAGACTTTTGAAGGATTTGACAGACTCTTCCTGTACTAGGAAATGATCTGCATGTCTACTTGAATCGTTCTCCTCTTGCAGTGAACACATAGAGAGAATTGCACATACTTACTACTTTCAAAGGGTTTATAAAGGCTTTATAAGCATGCCATCGATATTTTACCTCATTAATGTCTGCTTTTTTTTAAATGTTATCTAAAGTTGTAGCCGTTAGCAGTAGGTTCAGGAGGTACTCTGCTCTGTCTCCCTCTGTTCTTTCTCTCTTTCCTTCCTTTCATCTCAACACCCAGATTGTCCTACTAGTGAGTGAGCGTGTGTGTGTATGTGTGCGTGTATGTGTGTGTATGTGTGTGTGGGGACACGGTTGTGATTTTGGTGCTGAAGTCATATGCAGAGGCACAGTGGGGGGGTTCGCAGCTTTGACTGAGAATAAGAGTTCATGTTTCTGACAATCTGATAATGCAGGGAGTTTATTTGAGTCCTGATCGGGTTCTTTACCAGTTTCTCACAGATATGAGCCAGTTACTGTGTAGTGTGCTCGGACCCGGAATAGGACCAAAAAAATGCTCGAACTAACAGTCATCCAGGACTTTATATACACACACACAGTATCTCACAAAAGTGAGTACACCCCTGAAATTTTTGTAAATATTTGATTATATCTTTTCATGTGACAACACTGAAGAAATGACACTTTGCTACAATGTAAAGTAGTGAGTGTACAATTTGTAAATTTGCCGTCCCCTCAAAATAACTCAACACACAGCCATTAATGTCTAAACCGCTGGCAACAAAAGTGAGTACACCCCTAAGTGAAAATGTCTAAATTGGGCCCAATTAGCCATTTTCCCTCCCCGGTGTCATGTGACTTGATAGTGTTACCAGGTCTCAGGAGAAAATGTGTGAGCATGTGTGTTAAATTTGGTGTCATCGCTCTCACACTCCCTCATACTGGTCACTGGAAGTTCAACATGGCACCTCGTGGCAAAGAACTCTCTGAGGATCTGAAAAAAAAGAATTGTTGCTCTACATAAACATGGCCTAGGCTATAAGAAGATTGCCAAGACCCTGACACTGAGCTGCAGCACGGTGGCCAAGACCATACAGCGGTTTAACAGGACAGGTTCCACGCAGAACAGGCCTCGCCATGGTCGACCGAAGAAGTTGAGTGCACGTGCTCAGCGTCATATCCAGAGGTTGTCTTTGGGAAATAGACGTATGAGTGCTGCCAGCATTGCTGCAGAGGTTGAAGGGGTGGGGGGTCAGCCTGTCAGTGCTCAGACCATACGCCGCACACGGCATCAAATTGGTCTGCATGACTGTCGTCCCAGAAGGAAGCCTCTTCTAAACAGTTGTCTGAAGACAAGCAGACTAAGGACATGGATTACTGGAACCATGTCCTGTGGTCTGATGAGACCAAGATAAACTTATTTGGTTCAGATGGTGTCAAGCGTGTGTGTGGCAACCAGGTGAGGAGTACAAAGACAAGTGTGTCTTGCCTACAGTCAAGCATGGTGGTGGGAGTGTCACGGTCTGGAGCTGCATGAGTGCTGTAGGCACTGGGGAGCTACAGTTCATTGAGGGAACCATGAATGCCAACATGTACTGTGACATGTACTGAAGCAGAGCATGATCAGTATGCAGTATTCCAGCATGATAACGACCCCAAACACACCTCCGAGACGACCATTGCCTTGCTAAAGAAGCTGAGGGTGAAGGTGATGGACTAAGCCCTATTGAGCATCTGTGGGGCATCCTCAAACGGAAGCTGGAGGAGCACAAGGTCTCTAACATCCACCAGCTCCGTGATGTCATCATGGAGGAGTGGAAGAGGACTCCAGTAGCAACCTGTGAAGCTCTGGTGAACTCCATGCCCAAGAGGGTTAAGGCAGTGCTGGAAAATAATGGTGGCCACACAAAATATTGACACTTTGGGGCCAATTTGGACATTTTCACTTAGGGGTGTACTCACTTTTGTTGCCAGCGGTTTAGACATTAATGGCTGTGTGTTGAGTTATTTTGAGGGGACGGCAAATTTACACTGTTACACAAGCTGTACACTCACTACTTTACATTGTAGCAGAGTGTCATTTCTTCAGTGTTGTCACATGAATAGGTATAATCAAATATTAACAAAAAAGTGAGGGGTGTACTCACTTCTGTGAGATACTGTATGTATAAATATATATTTATACATACATATATATATTTATGTATATATTTTTTTTTAACAATTTTGAATTCAATCAACCTGTTGGATTAACAACAGCAATAGATACTCCAAATATTCCAGTTAGCTGCGAGCTCCCTTGGTGTGAGTAGGTATGCGTGTGTCTCGTTAAGAAGTACACACTTGCACATAGACGGACATCGACCCGGTCTTCTCAACGTGGTCTTAGTACTGTACTTTTTTTCCTTGATTTATTCAAAACACAAATCACATGCAATCACACTTTTATACACCTTCTCATTTTGTGGTATTTGGATACAATCTGTTTTTCAAAAAAACAAAAAAAACAACAAATGTTTTTCTTCTTACGTTGACAGTGCCTTGGCCTTTTTTTTATTACAAATCCACTTTGATACGATCACCATTTCCTCTGTCTTTTCTTAATGTTTGTATGATTGTATGAATTTCGCCGGAGCTGTTTTCTCTGTGATCCCTTTACCTTTTTTTTTTTTTTTTTGTAAGTTGTAACGAGTAATAATAAAATGTTTTTACGACTTTCAATTCTAAACGGATGGAGAACGAGTTTGTTACGGGGCCTAAACGTGACTGATCAGGATTACTTTATTTTATTTTATTTTATTTATTTATTTTTTAAAGCATCACAATGTTCAAATCACCTTCACTAAACTGATTCCGGCTTCGGATATTGCGCTGATTTTTGTTACGCTGAATTCTCTGATCTGAAGACGTGGATTAATGGTCTACGACGGTAGTTTCAATTCAGATCACAGATTTATATTAATGTACTCCTTCTAATACCTGATTGTTTCCATGGTAACAACTCGTGTACAGGCAGATGCTCCACATAATCCAAGCCTGATGATATAAAGAGATTAATAAAACGTGCTGTTATTTAACAAAGAAAAAACGTATCATCGTTACTGTGAAGCTAGAAGAAGTATTTATTTATTTATTTATTTATTTAAAGCATTTTTTTGGAAGTCTTTGGTGTCAGCGCTTTGTAACAGCGAGTGCTGTTGGAAGTTTCAAGCTTGTTGGTAACATGTAGCACAAATTAACTTAGAGAGAAGTGAGTGCTGGTGAGGTAACAATTAGTTATAGCTGCTACGACCTACACCGATCAGCCACAGCATTAAAACCACTGACCGATGAAGTGAGTAACCTTGATTGGCACCTGTTATGTGGTCCAAGGAAGGAAAACCGATGAAGCAGTGACGACGTCGTGGACGCACAAGACTCATGGATGCGTGTGAGGAGCGAAGACTAGCACGTCTGATCCGATCCGATCTCACAGGAGAGCTACTGTAGTACAAAGTGCTGAAAAGGGTAATGCTGGATATGATAGAAAGGTGTCAGAACACACAGAGCATCACAGCGCGATGTGTATGGAGCTGCGTAGCTGCGGACCGGTCAGAGTGCCCATGATGACCTCTGTCCACCATTGAAAGATCCTACAATGGGCATCAGAACTGGACCGTGGAGAAATGGAAGAAGATGGCATGGTCTGATGGATCACGTTTTCTTTTACATCATGTGGACTCCTGGGTGCATGAGCGTCGCTTACGTGGGGAAGAGATGCCACCAGGATGCACTATGGGAAGAAGGCAAGCCGGCGGAGGTATTGTGATGCTCTGGGTGATGTTCTTCTGGGAAACTTTGGGTGCTGGCATTCATGTGGATGTTACATCCCTAATGTACACGCCGGTGTTCCAGGTTTTAGCAGTGGCTTCTTTCAGCAACATAATGCGCCCTGCCATACTGGAAAAATTGTTCAGGAACAATTTGAGGAACATGACGAAGGGTTCTCGGCCTCCGAATTCCCCAGACCTCAATCCAATCGAGCACCTCTGGGATGTCCTGGACGAACAAGTCCGATCCATGGAGGCCTCACCTCGCAACTTACAGGACTTAAAGGATCTGCTGCTAACATCTTGGTACCAGAGGGTACCACAGCACACCTTCAGAGGTCTTGTAGAGTCCATGTCTCGACGAGTTGTTTTGGCAGCCCAAGCGGGACCTACACAATATTACCCAGGTGGTTTTAATGTTATGGCTGATCTGTATAAGTAATAACATGAGAATAACTTCTTTCTAAGCCCTTCCACAGCGTTGTTCATGTTCAAGTAGCTGAGGCGTAATCGAATAAATCGCGTTGGGACTTAATGGGAAAGAAACCAGAAATTGGATTGTTTACTGATTGTTTTCTTTTGATGCATTGCACTAGAGCTGATCACAGCATCGCGGCAGTGGGGGTGAATACTTACGCAATCACTGTAACCTTTTATGTTTTTTATTCGTAGATAATATTATACTGATCATACTAATCTTCTCTGCACTTTCATTTATCCACAGCTTGGTTTAGATTCATGACATACGTTCCCGTTAGGTCCATTTCAGTCCAGACTCGAACACTACCAATGTGTAGAAGTTCAGGAGAGGTGAATACTTCTGCAAAGCACTGCATGCTCAACACCTTACCCCATGTTTGATTAACTACATACCGAACAACCGTTATAGAATTTCCTAATAAATCAATGTATTAAGATCAGTCACGGGTTTTGGGGTGGGAGATCGACGCTTGATTTTGTTTCCAGTAAAAAATCATAGCATATGAATATACGGTATATGTATAAAAGAATATGTGGTGTGTGTTTATATATATATATATATATATATATATATATATATATATATATATATATATATGTATATGTGTATATATATACTTTTAGTCAGGCTTGATTTGAGTCAGCACCCAGGCGTAGTTTCCCAGATTTGGTGCATGTGGCTTTCTGCTACTCAGCCTACATGGTAGCACATGATGATTAAATACGTCGTCATCGTGGCAGTACAGGGATTTTGACCAGCATTACGAGCTGTAGATATGAATTTTGTGCAAAAATAAGCAAGATATTCTGCAAATGCAAAAACCTTGTCCTGAATAAAATTTAGGCTGTGCCACCAGATCCAAAGCCTGTGACATCATAACAACATGACTGCCATGTCATTTCTGCTTATATTAAATAAAATCGTACAGCTACTAAAAAAACCAGACAGACAGTGACATCTACTTTAATGAATCAAAAAGCTCAATGACTTTATTTTTTAAAAATAGTAACCGGTCGTTGAGTATATCGGTGTTTTAGGGAGGTACAAGTCTGTGAAAAGAATTTAATTGA